>NW_027411755.1:143814661-143898301 GCF_047663935.1 Musca autumnalis | reverse complement strand
TTCCAATCAATTAAACGAAAACCATGGCAATTTCAGCGATCACAGTGATAAAGGTGGATACGATTTGTATGATTTGTGTGCTGCTAGAAGAGGATTCCCAAGCCGTCACTGCCCTGTGGCTAGCCACGACCTGGGTAAAGCACAACGTCTGGAGGAAATTTATCACTTCACGATTAAGCTGAGCTTCCTGAGGGCGTTATTGTTAAAATCTCTTGTTCCAAAAAGTGTTTGCTGGATGCCTAATAAAAATTGCATATTTTAAAAAACTGCAGATCTAGCAATTGAGTTACCTTGAACAAAAATTATTGCAGAGTTTATAGCTGCAAGCAATGGGGCTTCTTTTCAAGCAATAAATGCCAAAGAAAAAATTATAGATCACTTTGATAATTTTATTGTCAAAGCTTTTGACTTAGTAGTTTACTGTACACTTGGGACTTATTATTTAATCTTGCCAAAGGAACGTTTTCTTCTTGAACTCCAAAATGGAAAGGAAGTCGAAGTTTTCAAAGGGCAATGAGGAAATTTGCGACGTGGTTTAAAGCAGTATTGGTATTGGTATTTTTCCATTATTATTTGATTCCCGTTTATTTTCTTTTTGCGTAAAACAATGCAGTTATAATCACTAATTCACATAAATAGTAGAAGCACGGTAGAACAACTGATTTTAGAAAGAGAGTTTGCAAAACGTCGATGGAAACAATACAAAAAATGATCAACTGGTTACAAGGTGACAAGAATAGCTCTACAATTGAGAGAATAAAGTATTTTTGTAGCAGCACCTTGGCAAAACAGAATTGAATGTTATGAACAATAAACACAGTGTTGTAAGATAACATGATCAATATATGTTATGATCAATTTACATACTGATCCTGTAATATAACATTTTCAATGTAATGCTAGGGTAGATCTACATACCATGAGGGAATACAAGATTACAAACTGAGATATAACATCATCATTGCGAAGTACACTAATGTACAAAAGTATGACGTTATTATAATTGTATATCATGAAAGACGGCATTACAAGATGTAATCTGACATTTGAGGTGAGGAAGAAGCATATTGAGTTTGGTGATGGTTGGATTTATTAAAGAGTCGGAATGATCATAAAACTTATGTGCACAAACATTCAAAGTTTTATTCTTATGCGAATATCTCCGCTTCTAGCAGTCTTATTCAAAAAGTCAATGAATGAGGAAAATATCACCTTCATTATGATGCAAATAGGATGACGCACGTTCCACTTTCCCAATGAAGACAATCTGAATTTTATATCCATGTCAGATATTTCTGCTTTTGTTGGACATATTTCAAGGAGTGAGCTTGACAATGAAACTAAACCAGCTAAGCTTTAAATTAATACAAAATGTGGCATTTATGGTAAAATATCAGAGTTATTGCAAAAGGCGCTAAGCTGTCACAATTTTAATAGTTTAAAGTTTTTCCTTTAACAAATACCATTGTTTTTTTGGTGTATTTAAGACATGTAAAATGCTAATCAAGAAGACCAGAAAAGCTTTCAATCAGTACCAAGTAGATGTCGACAGTAGTCAAATATAAAATTAAATATTTATTATTTTGTTTCAGTTCGCCTTAAGTCATTTGGTATAAAAGCCAGATAGGTGAAAACTTTAGCATCTCCAAAAAGAAATTTTTACGAGTGAAAAGCTTATGCACAGGTGTAGTGGTGTAGGGTATCACATAGTCGGCCCCGTACCGACAATAGCCTTTGCTCACTTGTTAAGTGTTGTGGCAGTATTATGAACTTCTTTACGACGGTGGGATATAAGTAACACATGGCGCCTAAACTTAATTGAAACTTAAGACCGCAGTTGGAACGCGTTCATAACACCAAAATTCATTTTCCATAAAGACATAACCATGTTCAGGGCCTATTCGTCGACCAAAATTTGATATGGCGTACCGAAGGTACTAAATGCTTTTCATGGGGAGATTGCGGTGTTTCTTTTGTACTTACACACAAAAGAAATAACACAATATCCCCCTAAAAAACATTCAGATAGAATTTTTCTTTCTATGGGGTCTAGTGATGGAAATTCGATCAACTCCAAAAATTCACAGTGTGAGTGATGCCCTTATGATTTATTTATCATCTTTGAATGTCATTATATAAGACTGACTTTCGCATTATATAAGACTGACTTTCGGCCCTTCGCATTTCTGATTCCTGGGATTGAACTTAGCAAAACCGTTCACTAGACCATAGGTCTACGGTGAAAATCGAGCCTCCAGATTTTGACTTTAAGTTTTTTATCCACGTTTTTTTTGACATTTTGGCATATAACGGCCAAACCATTCAGATTGTCGACCCAACACAAAGACAAAAATTGTAGCCAAGACAGCAATTAAGAACTCTCTAATACATCGCAAAAGCATTGGAATTCTCCTTCAGCCGGTTTTGGCCTTGAGAAGGTGCAAAGTTTTCGGGAAATGTCGATAAATGGCACTGTGCTACAAAATTTGATCAGAAAAAAATTCAAGCGTTCTGATGCAAAACTCTATCGTGTTGAAATCCATGGAGAACGAAAATGCCGTTAGTTCGTTTTGGTCACTTCGTTTTATTTTTGTATAACGGTAAAAGCAGTGAAAATGGGTTTCTTACATTTTAAAATTTTAACAGGCATAATTTCTCGGGGGGAGGCTGTAATCCCTAGAGAACGCGTCGCAGGTGGCGGATAGCGAATGCTTCCCAGATATGGGTGGTAGGAGGGAAATGAAATACCTCCCGCGGACCAAACAGCCCGGAGAGTTTACTTCGTAAAAAAACAACACTAAGCTGCTTCTCCCTTATATTAAGCGGCAGCAAAGAAGCGTCTGTACTCTAGAGAAACGGCTTGTAATATAGAAGGAAAACTTTAAACCCTTCAGAAGGCAACGGAAAACCACTGAAGTATATTTTCTTGAAAACCAAACAATTTATGGATTTAAGAAATAACACATGGCCCTCAATCTCCGGTAATACCAGGGTGCTAAGAATACACGGAGGTAAAACAAATCAAAGCCTAAACATTGGCACATGGAATGTACGGAGTCTCTACGAATCTGGTAAACTCGCGAGTACTATATCTGAAATGGAAAGATTAAATATTGATATCCTCGGAATAAGTGAGACATGGTGGCCCAATAACGGAGAATTTTCTTCTAGAAACATGAAAATCTACCACTCAGGTAATAGTTATCAAAATCATGGGAATGGAGTGGGAATAATCGTAAAGAATGCAGTGGCGCAATGTATAACAGGTTTCATCCCGAAATCTGACCGATCTTTGCTTATAAAACTAAAATGCAAGCCTATTAGTATAAATATTATTCAAATATATGCACCCACTGCTGATAAAAGCAATGCCGAAATTGAATTTTTCTACGAAGAAGTAGAGGATCTTTTAAAAATGACAAAGCCACACGAAATAACTATAATTCAAGGCGATTTTAATGCTAAAGTAGGGAGGGAAAGAGTTCCTGGAATTACAGGATTATACGGACTAGGTGAAAGGAACGAAAGAGGAGATATGCTAGTTCAGTTCTGTCAAGAACACAAAATGAACATAGCTAATACAATGTTCTGTCTCCCCCCCAAGAAGGCTGTACACTTGGAAATCACCCCAAGATAGAAGAGATCACATTGTACTCACATTGAACTCAAGGTATGGGTCATCTGTTTTAAAAACCTTAACCTACCCGGGAGCGCACGTTCCATCAGACCATAATCTTCTAACGAAGAAACGAAAATCTCGACGAAAGCTCGACGTGGCAAAACTTAACGATATCTCTCTGAAAACAAGCCTAAAAGACCGGATAAACCAGGAAATAAGCGCAATCAATAGCGAAACCGTTGAAGACATATGGAACGATGTTAAAAATAAACTCAAGCTCATAGCAGAAGACGGTCTAGGATATAAACGATCCAAAAACATGGAATGCATGACACAAGATATATTAATTTTGGTGGATCAGAGACGAAAATATAAAAATAATAATTATGAACTATATTGGGAGCTGAATAGAGAGATTCAAACATCTATACGCGTTGCAGAAAATGAATATTTAAAAAGTCAAGAAAGCGTGTGGCCCAGATGAGATTCCCTCTGAAATCTTGAAATTAATTAAACGTGACAATAAAGATCTCTTAACAGAATTATTTAACAAGATATATGATACAGGTCAATATCCACAGGAATGGCTAAAATCAACGTTTATTACCATCCCCAAAAAATCTCACGCCAAATATTGCCATAAATTCAGACTAATTAGTCTTATGAGCCACGCATTAAAAATATTCCTTAGAATTATTCATTCAAGAATATATCCAAATTGCGAAGATGTGATGGGAACGTCCCAGTTCGGCTTCAAAGAAGTTATGGGAACCAGAGAGGCTCTGTTCTCCATACAAACTTTGATACAGAAATGTAGAAACGTCCAAAAGGATGTATTTCTATGTTTCATAGATTATGAAAAGGCCTTCGACAATGTCCGACACGATAAATTGATAGATATTCTGAAAACTTTAAACATACAGCAGAAAGAAATTCAATGTATAAAGAGCCTTTAATGGCACCAAATTGCTCAAATCGAGGTGAAGGGAGAAATGACAGAATGTGTACCTATATCCAAAGGAGTCAGACAGGGATGCATACTGTCTCCCTTGCTTTTCAATATTTACTCCGAACAAATATTTCAAGAATCGGTCAACAGACTTCGATATGGTATAAATATAAGCGGTTCGATTTTAAACAACATTAGATATGCTGATGACACAAACTTAATGGCACATAGCATATCTCAACTTCAGAAACTTGTGGCTACCCTCGCAACTTGTAGTGAAAAGGATGGCCTAAACATTAATATCCAGAAAACCAAGTTTATGGTTATAAGCAAAAAGCAAGGACATAATAACTCAGTATTAAAAATTCATAATTTAAACGTAGAGAGAGTTAAGAGTTTTAAATATCTCGGAGCCACAATTACCGAGCAATGGGACTCGTCGAAGGAAATAAGATGCCGAATAGAATCTCCGTCTGACTGTTTGTTTGTACGGTTGTGCGTGATGGATCCTCCTACAAACAATCTCTGTGCAAAGTGTTTCAATCCGCTAAAATCAAAATTCATTGGCTGTCATTTATGCAGAGCAAAGTTTCATTTAATCTGTGCCAAAATTGAAGACAAATTCGGCGAAGTTTTTATTAATAATCCCAATATTGTTTATAATTGCAACGACTGTCTTAAAGTTACATCAAGTCTAATTTCTCATGTTTCCTCATTGTCAAGAGAAGTGAGAGAATTGCGAGAGATTATTGAAACGTCGGTGTCCGCTCAGTTACTTGCAATAAAACAGAGTATGACGGAATGCAACAAACAAGGGAGCCAAAAAAAACAAAAACATGTTGATACTCATCAAAGCAGTGTTGTTGTACCTAGTACTTCATCAACAATTCTAAAGAAAAAGGCTGATCAAAACAAAAAAGTAATATTACCCGCTTTGTCGTGTTCTTCTTTGTCATCAACGCAAACTGCAGCAAATGAAGATCTTAATTCTAACATGTCTGAAGCCAACATGTATGTAACTGACCATGTTGATAATGATGGTGATTTACAGCCAACAGTTAACACGTCTGATTGGGTTGCTGTTCAAAGGCGTAGGCGGAAAAGGCGTAATGTGGTTTTCGGTTCTAACCCCGAACCTAATGATTTAGAAATTATAAAATCAAAGAAATGGATACATTTGTCTTCCTTTAAACCAAGTGTATCAGCGGATCAAATTATAAATTATGTCAATAAGAAGTCTAATATTGACATAGAACATATGCAGTGCTATAAATTAGTAAAAAAAGATGCCGAAACTGCTAATTTAAAAAAAGTTAATTACAAATTTGGTATCTCAGCGTGCTTCTACGATAAAGTTTTGGATCCGAATTTATGGCCGATGGATATTAAGGTGCGGCCGTTCATAAATTTTCGCAAGAACCCAGTAATGGGTCATCAAAAATAGTTGAAAACATTAATGGTTTGCGAATATATTACCAGAATGTATCGGGTTTACGAACTAAATCTCAAGATGTTTATCAATTTTCTTCTGAATGTGATTATGATGTCATTGTTCTTGTTGAAACATGGCTTAATGCAGATTTTTTTGATGCTGAATTTTTTAATCCGAACTTATTCACTATTTTCTATTTGGATTTTCTTCGACCTTTTGTTGATATTAAATAAAGAGACGAGTGTTTTTTGAGCTTAAGGTCTTTATTGGGATGTAATTTATTTTTTGTTGTCACCAATATTTCGCAATAGTTTACATTGCATCTTCAGGGTACATATTATACAAATGTTTCTAAAAAACTAGTGTCAAGTTTACTTAAATCTACTTATTCACTTTGTACCGAAAAGACCGGAATGCTGACGTCACTGGCTATTCAAGAGGTGGTGGTGTCCTTGTTGCTGTCAAGAACCAGTATAAATCATCATCAATTTCTATCAATGATGATAATGGTCTACTTGATCAAATTGTTGTATGTATTTTTGGTTTAAATACTAAGCTTTATTTATGCGTTTCTTATATACCACCTGGTAGTTTAAATAGTTTATATGATAAACATATTTCTAATATATGTGCCTTAGATGGGAATGATATAAATAATGCATTAATGTGTATTTTGGGCGATTTTAACCTACCCAATATTTCATGGATAAAAATTGATCGTAGTGATTTTTTGTCTCCTACTAATGTCACGAAAGATCATGAAATAAATCTTGTTGATTCATTTTTGGCTATGAGTTTAATCCAAATTAATCATGTCTGCAATAAATTGAACCGGTTTCTTGACCTTATATTCGTTTCTGATAATAGTATATACAATTTGTATGAGCCATTAACATCGTTATCCCCATCTAGTGTACATCATAACCCATTAGTTTTGGAAATTAATGCTCTTGAATACCTCAAATATTCTGCTAATAATGTTTCACCAAACTATAATTTCAATAATTGCAATTTTGAAATGCTTAACTCTATATTTCTTTCGTTTAATTGGGATGCCTTGTTTGCGGAATCTAATACAGAACAATGTTATTCTATTTTTATACCCTCCACCATAGGATGGGGGTATATTAAGTTTGTCACTACGTTTGTAACTACTCGAAATAATCATTGTAGACCCCACAAAGTATATATATTCTTGATCAGCGTGCAATTCTACATCGATATAGCCATGTCCGTCCGTCTGTCCGTCTGTGGAAATCACTCTAGCGTCCGAACGGATTGACGTAGGTTGATGAAATTTTGGGAAAATATGTTATATTTACGTAGGACTTTTGGTATTGAAAGCGGGCTATGTAGGTCCACGCTTTCGTATAGCCCCCATACAAAATGACGCGTGACGCGTCGTCGTTTTAAGGAATTTTTAAGATATTTGGCCCATTTTACCACCGAATTGGTTGTAATTTGGTACTTTGTGTCTCCAGAGGCCAACAAATATTCCTACCGAAGTTGGGTTATATAGGTCCACGTTTTGGTATAGCCCCCATATAAGGCCCCATATAAAGTACGCGTCATTTTAATATATTTTGAATGTATTAGACCCATTTGACCACAGAATTGGTTGTAATTTGGTATTTTGTGTCTTCAGAGGCCAGAAAACATTCCTACCAAAGTTGGGTTATATAGGTCCACGTTTTGGTATAGCCCCCACATAAGGCCCCTTATAAAGTACACGTCATTTTAATATATTTTGAATGTATTAGACCCGTTTGAATAAAGAATCGGTTGTAACTTTGTATTTTGTGTTTCCAGAGGCTAAAAACATTTCTACCATAAAATGTTTATATAGGTCCACGTGTTGATATAGGCCCCATAATACAATATCTCCCGATTTTCGATATTTTGAACGTTTTAGCCTCATTATCACACCGATATGGCTGAAATTTGGTATTTAGTCTTCTTTAGGCGTATAAAACTTTCCCCCAGCAATTTGTAGGTATAGGTTCACGCCATCATATAGCCCCCATAGAACGGTACCTTCCGAATTTCGGTATTTTGAAGGTTGTGGCCACATTAATCCACCCAAATGGCGGAAATTTGTGGTGGAGGGTATAAAAAGTTCGGCCCGACCGAACTTAACGCTTTTCTTACTTGTTTTGAATAAAGTCATAACCATGCTTGATGAGCATGTGCCCCTTAAGGAAAATAAGACCCACAAACAGCCGTGGTATAATAAAAATTTGAAAAAAATTAAAAATCTTCGGAATAAATTTCAGAAGAGATTTGTCAAGTCCAATTCCCTTCATGATAGGGAAATGTTTGCTCACTATCAGCGTGAATTCAATTATTTGAATAAGTATTTATATAAACAGTATTTATACACAAAAGAATGTGAAATAAAATCAAATCCAAAAGCATTTTGGTCATTTATCAAATCAAAAAAGCAACAATTGGATATTCCTTCTACAATACGCTTTAATGGTTCAACGGCACAAACAGGAAATGACATAGTTAATTTTTTTGCTGATTATTTGCTGAATCCAATTTTGAACCTTCTTCTACCTCCAATGAAGAGATCAATTCTATGGAGTCTAATTTAAATATAGGTTCCATGCTCATTTCAAAGGAAGATGTTTTCGATGCTTTATGTGAATTGAAAAGTGGTACCAAAAATGATCCTGATGGTATCTGTGCTCACTTTCTTAAAATGTGTAATGAAGGAATTAGCTATGCACTTTCTCTTATTTTTAATGTATCCCTCAAAGAAGGCATATTTATTGATCATTGGAAATTGGCATCAATTACGCCTGTCTTCAAAAATGGCAATAAACATGAAGTTACGTCGTATAGACCTATTTCAAAATTATCGTGTGTTTCAAAAACATTTGAGCATATCATTTTTAATAAATTAATTTTCTTTACCAAGTCAATAATTATCCCACATCAACATGGTTTTTTTAAAGGTAGATCTACAATTTCCAATCTAGTAACGTTTAATGAATGCTGTATATCAACGTTGGAGCAAGGAAGTCAGTTAGAAACTGTCTATACGGATTTTTCGAAAGCGTTTGACAAAGTTTCGCATGCTCTATTATTACATAAATTAAAAAGGATTGGTTTTCATTCAACTTTTTTAAAATGGATTGAATCCTACTTGTCTAACAGAATTTGTCGTGTTAATGGAGGGGACTATTTTTCTTACCCATACTTACAAACTTCAGGAGTTCCTCAAGGGAGTGTGCTGGGCCCTTTATTTTTTAACATATTCATTAATGACGTTTCTTCATGTTTTTCTGCTTCTAAATATCTGCTTTATGCTGATGATCTAAAGATTTTCTCTAGAGTGGATTCATTGCTAGATGCTGTACACTTTCAGTCAGATTTAGATAATTTCTATAGATGGTGCCTTCAAAATAAATTACCATTAAATATTTCAAAATGTTGTCATATGTCTTATAATAAACTACATCATCCTATTCAGTGCTGCTTTAAATTAGGTGAGAGTACGCTCGAAACAGTCACTTCAATTCGAGATCTTGGCGTTGTCTTTGATTCGGCCATGACATTTGTACCTCACATTGACTACATTCTTCCCAAAACTTATAAAGTTCTTGCTTTTATAAAAAGAAATTGTAATGATTTTTCGGATCCTCATACTCTGAAAATCATTTTTACAGCATATGTGAGGTCAAAGATTGAATATGCTTCAATTATTTGGGATCCTCAAGGTAAAAATAACATTTTTCGCATTGAGAGGGTCCAACGGGTGTTTCTTAAATATGCTTTAATATCTTTTCCGTTTGTGGGTCCTACCACATATACATCAAAATGTCTTTTGTTGGGATTGCAATCCCTTGAGCACCGTCGAAAAATTCAATCGGCTCTTTTCATTTATGATTTGTTTAATAATAGAATTGATTCATCGGAATTATTGTCATTGATACCGCTGTATGTCCCACCTAGACAGATGAGATTTACTGATGTTTTTAATGTCCCTGTACATCGAGTAAATTATGCTTGTCACAGTCCGTTAACCCGCGCTTACTATTATATAAATGATGTTAACCTGAGTTATCAAAAGAAATTTCAACAACATATAGAGTTCTGCATTTCAAAAGATATTTTCAAAATGTATTTTTCTGTTGTTTTTAATTGAAATGTTTGTTTTAAATATTACTTTGTATATTATATAATATCATAGTCTGTAAGGAATGTATATTCTAAAGACTGAAATAAATAAATAAATAAATAAATAGAATTGGCGAGGGATGCGTTTTTGAAGTACAAGAGAGTTTTTACCAGCCATGACGTTAATCTTGACATGAAAACTCGATTGTACGCAATGGAAGTATGGACCGTAAAATCTATAATAATAATAATTGTTCCACAAACATCCCAGGCGGGACAGGGGAGACTTCTCTCATATCAATGAGTGCACCCCGATTCATATTAGGTCAATGATATGGGACCTACTGCCCATGTTTCAAATGCTGAAGTTTTGAGGAAAATGCGAAAGAGAGCTAATATCAAACATAAAAAGGAGAAAAACTGCGTATTTGGGACATATCATGAGGAACCAAAAATATAAATTATTACAAAACATAACCCGCATAAGAATTGAAGGAAACCCGATTATAGGAAGGAAGGAATTAACATGGCTTGATAACATCAAAGAATGGACTGGTATTCGAGATGAGACAAACTTATTCAGCATGGCGAGACACAGAGAAGGATTTGCGGATTTAATAAATAATTTATGAAATCAAATTATGTACAACATTGAAATGTAACTAAATTGTATTGGTCGCTAATATTCGGAAAATGAATTTGCAAATAAAGAAGAAGAACAACAGGCATATCTTCTTTTTTCAAAACGGATTTCTATTGATCCTTCTTCGTTTTAAAGGTCTGAACTATATCTTTCGAACAAGTTATTATTTTTTTAAATCTATTAACAAATAGCTAAATTATAGTGGTTTAAGTCTGAAAACCCCCAGAAATATTATAACTGAATTTCTCACAAATTTCAAAATAAATATTGAACAAAACAAAAAACATTATATTTTTGAAAATTATGAGAAATTCAATTATAGTTTTTTTTGTGGAGGTTTTCAGACTTATACTACTATAACTTAGCCATTTGTTAACCGATTTAAAAAAAAATAATAACTTGTTCCAAATATAAATTTGACAATGTAAGAAACCCAGATTTTCACTACTTTTACCATTATAAAAGAATAAAACGAAGTGACTCAAACGAACTAAAGACATTTTCGTTCTCCATGGATGCCAACACGATAGAATTTTGCATCAGAACGCTTGTATTTTTTTCTGGTCAACTTTTGTAGTAATATATATAATATAATTGTTCCACAAACATCCCATAAGGGACAAGGGAGACTTCTCTCATATCAATGAGTGCACCCCGATTCATATTAGCTCAATGATATGGGACATACAGTTTATCGCCGAGTCCGAACGGCGTGTCTAAGACACCACTTTTGTAGAGATGTTTTACATGGCTGAAATACTCAGGAAATGTCGCCAACATTACTGAGGGGTATTTTGCCACCGTTGAAAAGTGTTTTGATGTTGCCTGGCCGAGGAATCGAACCCACGACCTTATGTGTGCAAGGCGGGTGTGCATACCATTGTACCAGGGTGGCACCCCAACTTTTGTAGTACCGTGCCATTTATCGACATTTTCCGAAAAGTTTGCACCTCCTCAAGGCCAAAACCGACTGAAAGAGCATTCCTGGCTTGGCTACAATTTTTGTCATTGTGTTGGATTGAAAATCTCAATGGTTTGGCCGTTATATGCAAAATATCAAAAAACGTGGATAAAAAACTTAAAGTCAAAATCGGGAGGCTCGATTTTCACCGTAGACATATGGTCCAGTGGACTTTTTTGCTCAGTTCAATCCCAGAAATCAGAAACGCGAAGGGCTCCTTAGAATGGTTCCTCCCGATTTTCGGTCTTTTCACAGCTTTTGGCTCATTATTACACCGAAATGCCTGACCTTCGGATTTTCGATATTTTCAATGTTTCAGCCTCATTATTTTATCGATGTGGCAGAAATTTCGTATTCAATCTTAGTTGGAACCTCTGAACTTTCCCCCATACATTTGTTGGTTTCGGTCCACGTTTTGATATAACCTCCATAGAACGGTACCTCCAGATTTTCGTTATTTTCAAGATTTTAGCCTCATTATCGCACCGAAATGGCTGAAATTTCGGATTAGTCTTCGTTGGTATCAACGTTTGATTTTCAAAGCTTTTTCCTCATTATCATCCCGATTTTCTATATTTCGAGAGTTCTTTGTCACATTTTCGAAGGAAACCAATTATTCAATTTTGCTTCAAAACAACTCGTCATAGAGGGTATAAAAAGTTCAGAACGTTTTATAACCCTCAGTCTTTAGGCTAACGAGAGCATACACATTCGTACGACCAAAATGTGCCTCACCGATGAAATGTTTGGCGAAATCCGTTTCAGACAATTTGGAGTCGATTTAGCAATGTATGTCTGGCTGGCTGAAAAGCGCTATAACTCTAAAACGAATTAACCGAATAGGTAAAAAGTTAGGTCTCGTAAATTAGGTCCACCCAATAGGGTAGTTCCCGCACAAACGTTCAAAAATTGTCTCTAAAATTGTGTGCAGGTTAACTCTCGAGGGGGTAACCGATTTCGTCCATATTTTGCACATCGTAATATTTGTGCTAGACATAAGTCCAACCTTTAGGGTACTTCCCGCACAAACGTTCAAAAATTGTCGCTAAAATTGTGTGCAGGATAACTCTCGAGGAAGTAACCGATTTCGTCCATATTTTGCACATCGTAATATTTGTGCCAGACATAGGTCCGGTTTGAATATGGTCTATATCGGTCCACTCATTCGTGTAGTTCCCACACGAAATTTCGGAAAGGTTCAGTTTAAGACCTGCTCTTGAATCGATTTGGGTTTTATTACAACAACTTGTATTCTATGACCCCATTAGGACAGTTCAAATTTTTATAAAGGGACAAGCCCATACTTCCTGAGAAACTGCCCGCAAAGCTGTAAAACATCCTTTCGGCGCAATATCTCTTGAACGGACCAACCGATTTGGTGTAAACTTTGGATCTCATGATAACTTTTCTGAACTTAGTTTAATGGGCCATACTATCCACTCTTAAGTGTACCTCTCTCACATAATTTTTATATTTCTGTTTAAGTCCAGTTCAAAGTATGTTCTAGGATCCTTCAGAAATGTGTTTCGATGCTACTCCTTGTAGCCCTGTTTAAAGCGATATTATGGTGTTTCGTGGCCAGGTCCACTCTGCCTGACATAATAGTTCAGAAGCTCTAAATTATACGGTGACTTACTGAAATGACTGGTAAGCGCAATATTTATTGAAAGATCCACTTCCAAAGTGGGCTATTTCGGTTCTTTGCTTCATATTTCATAAATCCATATTTTTTGTTGGCAAGTTCATAAGTTCAAAAGGACCACAAAATTTTGAAGACGTCTAAATCTGTTCAGTAGAACCGTGTCTAACCCGATTTTTTAATCTGGACCTTCGGGACAAATAACCGCATAACCAAAATTAAAAAAAGGGAAGACTATACTTCCGGAACTGGCCACAGATCCTTGTATCTGGGCCACAGTCGAACGTTACCCGACGATTGGTCCATAATTGCAGCTTCAAATGTAAGTTTTTAAACGACTAGGGTTCATGCCATATACGCAACAAATATTGGCGTTTTAAATGATAACATTCATGTTTCACAAGAGGCAAAACAAACTTAACATACCAACAGTTATCCGGAGTGGCTTGTAAAACAATATCATGAAATTACCTTTGTGCAAACAATTCTCCTTTCGTTAAGAAATTGTATCATCTCTTGCATAATGAGTGCCCAAACATAGACTAGAACCACCTATTATTCCGCCAATGTTATTGGCATGGCTATTTTTGTTGGCAAAAGCCATAAGATGCAAAAGGTTGTAACATTCTTAACAATGCAAAGTTTTAAGCCAAAAACCAACTAATCCCAGAACTAAAATGGCAAATGGCGCTAGAGGAAGCCCAAAGAGCTGAGCTGCATTATTTTATACAAAAATATTAAAATTTCATGTTGTCGACAGTTATATTGGCCATACTCGTTGGCGTTTTTTTAAGTAAAAGTCATAAAAGTCAATACCAGACACACACAGACACACTTATTTAGAAAGCATTTTATTTTTTTGTTAGTTTGTAACAAAAACCTCTCCAATGAAATTTTTCTTCTAGAGAAAAAATTGTCTATCTTTTGCTCGGCTTTCATCATTGTTGTCACACTTTAATGTTTCTTTTCGTTTTGTTGTGTCTTTAGCATTTTTATGAATTTCCCAAAGAAGTTTTCCGTTTTTGCACCTGAGTTCCACCAACAATGCTTTAAGTTGCATAACATTTGACAAGGCTGAAACGCCGTGGTTGAAATTAAAAGAAAACAACCACCAACCATCAATGCAGGAGAAGATTTGTGTGTTACGCATCTATTCTTAGCTGGCATTGTGGTTGTGGGAGAAGAGACACAGTGTTCCAAGACCGGGGGGTGCGATTTAAAATCTAACAAAACTTTGTAAAAAATTTGGATATACATTTTAATTTTAAACGTGAATTATTAAAGAATATTTTTTCTTGGGACCAAATCGTAGATTTTCAAAGAATATTTTTTTGCAACCATTAGACCGCTAATCGTAGATAATTTAATTAACTTTTTTCGGAACGACCAAATCATAGATTTTTGAAGATTTTTTCGAAGAGACCATATCTTGGATTTTTAAAGAATATTTTTTCGGGGGACCATATCGTGGATTTTTAAAAAATATTTTTTCGGAGGGACCAAATCGTGGATTTTTAAAGAATATTTTTTCGGAAGGACTAAATCGTGGATTTTTAAAAAATATTTTTTCGGAGGGACCAAATCGTGGATTTTTAAAGAATATTTTTTCGGAAGATGAAAGCCCTTGGTGAGTGTACTAAGAACCCAAAAGGAAATTTTCACCATAGATCGTGGATTTTTAAAGAATATTTTTTCGGAAGGACCAAGTCGTAGATTTTCAAAGAATATTTTTTTGCAACCATTAGACCGCTAATCGTAGATAATTTAATTAACTTTTTTCGGAACGACCAAATCATAGATTTTTGAAGATTTTTTCGAAGAGACCATATCTTGGATTTTTAAAGAATATTTTTTCGGGGGACCATATCGTGGATTTTTAAAGAATATTTCTTCGGAGGGACCAAATCGTGGATTTTTAAAGAATATTTTTTCGGAAGGACTAAATCGTGGATTTTTAAAAAATATTTTTTCGGAGGGACCAAATCGTGGATTTTTAAAGAATATTTTTTCGGAAGGACCAAATCGTGGATTTTTAAAGAATATTTTTTCGGAAGGACCAATTCGTGGATTTTTAAAGAATATTTTTTCGGAGGGACCATATCGTCTGCTCCGTCGGAAAAGGTCGTAAGTCCACTTTTTTTGGAAATCGCGTTTTTGTTACAGGATGATAGTACAAGTCAAAACACGTCGTATGATACAAAGAAAATGGTAATATGTCGCGTTTTTGTATATGTTTTGCCCTTGTCGGAAAAGGTCGTAAGTCCACAAAACGTACACATTTGAGTACAAAAAGGTCGTAAGTCCACAGGAAAATGTATACTTTAAAAGAATACTACAGCTAATGTAGTACAGATATAATGTTTAATGTCATCCATGGTTGGGGTACAATATAAAGAACTAGCCTACACCTTTGGATGATAATCGGATGATATTTGGCGGAGCCTGTGGACCAAACTTTTGAACAAAAATGTGATAAATTCTATATTGCAACGAAAATTTACATTTGAAACTTATTTTCCCTATAAGCGAACTGATTATGAAAGATGGACTTCTGGCCTTTTCATTGATACAAATTGGGATGCTGTATGTGTTCAAATACCCCATATATTGAAAAATGTTTAAAAAAAAATAAAAAATTTTACTGTTTTTGCTGTCGTATATCTTACTTAACTTTATCAACTGGTAATTTGTGGTTTCTCTAGGGACATTTATTCATATAACGAGATTAGTTTGTATTCTGAATTCAATAAATACCTTCTAACGGACGCTTAAGTGCAATGTTTATATTATTAAATGATTCTAACATAATAATTGATTGAAATGTTATTAAACTAAGAAGACATCATGATTTTTGCTAACAAAGAGCAGTATGAATTTGGAATGGAATTAGACGATGGTGTCATGGGTCTAGTTCCCTATGCTTTTCACGGTGATTCTGAAAGCTCTGATGATAAACTTCCTAAACACAGGAAGACTTTACATGCTGAAGATTCTACATGGTTTGCAGACAAAAACAAAAGATGCAGGGAGTTGGGGCAGAAATACTTGGGAAGACAAAAAAGAACACTATTTGGGATTACAATGTAGCTAAGAAACCACGTACATTAACGGAATTAATCATGAAATTTAACTGAAGGAAAAGGTCATAAGGCAAAAATACAAGGTCGTAAGTACAACATGTCATGTTTTATATTAAATATTAGAAGAACCGGTCCACATTGCTGGTCCTTGAAACAGTTTATGTTGCCTTTTCTTAGGTCAATTATATTTTTTTTGCATCGCAAATTAGTTGGGATATGCAAGTGACTATCAATAACAAGTAAGAACGTCGTTAAATTCGGCCAAGCCGAAGTTGTTATACCCTCCACCATGAGTTGTATTAAATTTTACTTCAATTAGTTTCTATTCGTTTATGAAGTAGACTAAATATCAAATTTCAGCAATATCGGTAAAACAATGTGGCTAACCTTCAAAATACCGAAATTCGGGAGGCACCGTCCTATGGGGCTATATGAAGGCGTGGACCTATATAGACAAATTTATGGGAGAAAGTTTTATACCCCAAACGAAGAATAAATACCAAATTTCAGCCATTTCGGAGGAATATAGAGGCCACAATAACAAGTAAGAACGTCGTTAAATTCGGCCAAGCCGAAGTTGTTATACCCTCCACCATGAGTTGTATTAAATTTTACTTCAATTAGTTTCTATTCGTTTATGAAGTAGACTAAATATAAAATTTCAGCAATATCGGTAAAACAATGTGGCTAACCTTCAAAATACCGGAAATCGGGAGGTACCGTTCTATGGGGGCTATATGAAGGCGTCAATACCAAACATCCTAGAAGTAATAGAAACTTCTATACCAAATCAAGATATATCTTAGAAATTGCGAGCTGTATCTTAATTTCAAAAAAAGGACAGACGGTCATGGTTATACCGACGAAGAATTTTACTCTGATCAAGAATATATATAATTTATCGAATATATCGATATGCTATAAACTGAATGACAAATTTCCCTATAAGCGAACTGATTATGAAAGATGGACTTCTGGCCTTTTCATTGATACAAATTGGGATGCTGTATGTGTTCAAATACCCCATATATTGAAAAATGTTTAAAAAAAAAATAAAAAATTTTACTGTTTTTGCTGTCGTATACAAATTTAATTATACCTTCAATATTATGGTGGAGGGTATAAAAATCTTCACAAATGTTGGTGTCGATATGCAATTTTAAAATACCGCCAAATAACTGATACTTGAGGCATACCGAATGTGTCCACCTTCTTATAATGTATATTATATACCTGATGAAACTATAGCTATCGATATGTTGCCTTCTAATGTAAAAACTTGCTTTCTAATAAGACCAAAGCATAGTTATGCATAACATCTGGTATTTCCATTGATTTGTAGCTTATTTAAGAAAGTGGGAGTTGACGGGCTTTATTGCTAAAATATGTACCCAGGATTGGGGAAACGGAATAGTTTGTAAGTTTTATATAAATAGCGCATTTAAAAAATAGGGCACAGGTGTAACCCGCCCCTCCGAAATTCAATAAAATATAAAGCCTATTTTCACCTCGGTTGTTCCTTGTACATTCTCTGAAATTTTCAAAAAATCGGTTCAGCCGTTTTTGAGTCTATGCGGAACATACAAACATTCATACAAAAGTTTTGGTCCATTAAACCCACTAATAATTATCTCATCACCATGTTAAATTGCAAGCTTATTCTCTGTCTTAAACTCAAATCATTCTAAAAATGTCACTCCGATCGGAATATTACTGCGATTTACAGGACAGTCAAAGTCGGGAAAAAATTGTGGATTTGGTCCATTTCACACCATTCGATCATAACCAACATCTAATGGGGTCACTTCTGGTCGGAACCCGCCCTCTCCACAAAATTTCGTGACGATCGGTCCAAAATTGAGGCCTGGAGTTTTATTACAATTGTTAATGGATGGACGGACGCACATAGCTAGATCGCTTTTTCTCGTCAAGATATGAAAAAATGGCAAGGGGAGGGCGTCTACGACGAATACTTCGCGATGTTACGCGAATACAAACTTATAAAAAAACAATCTTATAATACCCTTTCTACATTGTTTTGTAAAGTATAAATATTTTATTTTAAAAACGTCCGTAAATTGTAGGAAAAGGTCGTAAGTCCCTACAAAAATACAAAACTGTACAAGGAAAAGGTCGTAAGTCCAAATACATCCAATTATCTCCCAAACTCGACGGAATTTTATCAAACAAAGTACAGGTATTGAAGCGGAATAAATAAACGAAGAATTCTGCCTTTAGCACAATAGTAAAATCTTTAATACAGAAAGCGCTGGAATGTTTTTTCTTCCTCCTGAAAAATTTATTGAGAGGGACTTACGACCTTTTCCGACGGAGCAGACGATATGTTGAATTTTTTAAGAATATTTTTTTGGGGGAGCATATGGTGGATTTTTAAAGAATATTTTGTTTGAGGGACCAAAGAGAGGATTTTTGAAGAATATTTTGTATATTGAATTTTGAAAATTCGTGAATTTTTAAAGAATATTTTTTTAATTTTGAAAATTCGTAAATTTTTTAAGAATATTTTTTGAATTTTTGAAAATTCGTCAATTTTTACAGAATATTTTTTGAATTTTGAAAATTCGTAAATTTTTAAAGAATATTTTTTGTATTTTCAAACTTCGTGAATATTTAAAAAATATTTTTGAGCGTCCAAAAGACCACAAATCGTAGATTTTTAAAAAATATTTTTTTTTGAGTTTTGAAAATTTGTGAATTTGTAAAGAATGTTTTTTGAATTTTGAAAATTCGTGAATTTGTAAAGAATGTTTTTGAATTTTGAAAATTCGTGAATTTTTAAAGAATATTTGTTGCATTTTGAAAATTCGTGAATCTTTGACAGCCTTGCAATATCGCAACTAATATCAAGATTTCATCCCGACGAAGGGAATAATTATTATTTTTTAAAGATTTTCTTTTTTATTTGGAAAATTAGTGAATATTTTAAAGAATGTTTTTTAGGAATTTTGAAAATTTGAAAAGAATGTTGTTTGAATTTTGAAAATTCGTGAATTTTTAAAGAAAATTTTTTGTGTGTCCAATAGACCACAAATCGAGGATTTTTCAAGAATATTTTTTGAATTTTGAAAATTCTTGAATTTTTTAAGAATTTTTTTTGAATTTAGAAAATTTGTGAATTTTTAAAGAATATTTTTTGAATTTTGAAAATTTGTGAACTTTTAAGGAAGATTTTTTTTTGAATTTTGAAAACTCTTGAATTTTCAAAGATTTTTTTTTTAATTTTGAAAATTCGTGAATTTTTATAAAAAATTGTTTGAATTTTGAAAATTCGTGAATTTTTAAAGATTTTTTTTGAAGCTTCGTGATTTTTTTTAGAAACAATAAAAAGAAGTCGTCGGCTTTTCTTTTTCACTTGCAAGAAATCATAGGTCATTAAGCTCGACTCTTACGGGAAATAAATTAAAAATTAATATTAAAAGGCACAATTTCAAATAAATAAAAATCAGCTTGAGAGACTGGGTTTAAACCCACTTCGTTGAAAAACATAAGAAAAAGTGTTGTCACAGCGTGTTGGCGTTGAGACCCAAACTCATGACTTCTGAAGACGGCGCTAAAAGCGTTTGTTGTAGAAAGTTATACAGGTTGAAAAGAAAAGAACTCATCACTGTAATAACAACTTGCATTTGAGAAATGAAAAGTTTGATGACAGAGACGCCACTCCACGACCGATATGTCTGATGAGCTGCTACCAACAGCGAAACATGTCACATAATTGTGGTTGTGTGGGTTTCAAATCTTCGGCTTTCCTTTTTCACTTGCAAAAAATCATAGTTCAATAAGCTCGATTCTAACGAGAAATTAAAAAAAAAAAACATTTTTTAAATTTTGAAAATTCGTGAGTTTTTAAAGAAAATTTTTTGAATTTTTAAAGCTTATGAATTTTTAAAGAATATTTTTTTTTTATTTAGAAAATTCTTGAATTTTTAAAGAATATTTTCTGAATTTGTAAAATTCGTGAATTGTTAAAGAAGGATCCAATAGACCACATATCGTGGATTTTTAAGAAATATTTTTTGAAAATTTGTGAAAATTTTTAGAATTTTTTTTTTTTTAATTTTGAATTTGAATTTTTAAAGAAAATTTTTTGTATTTTGAAAATTCGTGAGGTTTTAAAAAAAAAATTTTTTGAAAATTTGTGGATTTTTAATGGAATTTTTTTAATTTGAAAATTCGTGACATTTTAAAGAATATTTTTTGAAATTTGAATGAAGACCTGCGGTGTGGTAAGTTTTAAAGTACTGTTCGTTGCTCCTTCATTTCATAGTCTAGTGAACAGTAACAGACATTATTGTTATTACCCCCCAGGCGGCAGATAGAGCAGACAAACCGCCTCAGGTGTTAGACCAACTACATGAATTCCGTCCTGCAGTTTGCACTCTCTTCATTTTCTCAGATGATGCTGGCTTGAAATGTTTGATGTTTATATGCTCATCACTTGGGCTAAGGCTTTATCCGCATCAGCTGATGATGATGCTGATGATGGTAAGGACGACAACAACGACGACGACAATGCCGTTGATATGGTAGCATGAAACAAAGCCAAAGCTAAACTGGCTAGAAGTAAAAGACTTACTTTGAGGTAGGATATATACAGCATTGTCACTGTCATTGTCACTGTTTGGTGCTTTTGTTTTTATTCCTCCCGGTGTTTTGTTTCAACTCCTGTGGCTGCTGTTGTCTTGTCACTATGCTTGTTTCTTTTTCTGATGCTTTCGCTACTTTGTTGTTGTTGTTCTGTTACCTTTTGTTGTCATTGCGTTTAAATCTCATTTGAGTTATTGCTGCAATTATCTTTTGAAGTCGGGAAGTTTTATAGCGATTCTTCTTGTTATTGTCTTTGGTGTTCTTATTTACGTCTGTTCATGTAGTATTCTAGTAGTGAAAATTGTGTGAAGTTTTAAACGTTTGTTGTTTATGTCTTTGGTAAGAAATGCGGCTGCCAAAGTTTTCTTAGCCTGTGTTGCACTACCGATTTTCTTTCTTATCCATTTTTGAAACAAAGCTCAAGCTTGATGAATGTATGTTGTTGATTTTGTTTTTAGCTTTTAGTATGACATTGCGTTGACAACCGTGTTAATGACAGTGTTGATCCAGGTGATTATGATTTGATTATTTGTCTTGGCTGCCGTTTTCTTTGGTAGCACACAGCTAGAGAGATTTTCACTATGTTGTTGATGATTCATCTTCATCGCCATCATAATCTGGGGATTTATGAGACAAAGTTCAATTTTACTTTTAATTTAGTAAGTTTAAAATTTATGTAACATAAGTTTGTTTGACTTACAAAAGAATGACAACTTATCATCACAATGTTTTTTTTTTTGCTTTTCATTTTGTAGAAGTGCTAAATATTACACTTTTTAAATTAAAGTACAGTTGAAATCGATTATAATGTCTGTCAAGGGCCTGACGATATTAATAAAATTAAGTGATTTTGTACTAAGTACTGATTTCTGGGCATAACTATGTTTGTTTTATATGTAGAGGTATCAATCTGCTCAGCCAGCAATATACCCCTCTAATCATTGCCTTGGACGGAATGTCACAACTCACGACGAGCTTTAAAGTCCCCCAAGACCAGACGGTTTTGACCTTCCAAAAGCGCTCTAATGTTGGATTCCACACCTGTAGTGCGATTGTCTAACTGGTTTTTGAGTTACCAACAAAAATCGGTAAAATTATAAATAAAAAGTTCAAATAAAAGTTGACGGCACTCTTGCTATCGGTAGAACTTTACAACTACTTTTTATTCGTCGCTAACTTACGGTGGGTGCCACCGTGGTGCAATGGTATGCACACCCGCCTTGCACACATAAGGTCGTGGGTTCGATTCCCCGGCCAGGCAACATCAATACACTTTTCAACGGCGGCAAAATACCCCTCAGTAATGTTGACAACTTTTCCTGAGTATTTCAGCCATGTAAAACTTCTCTACAGAAGTGGTGTCTTAGACACGCCGTTCGTACTCGGCGATAAACTGTAGGTCCCATATCATTGAGCTAATATGAATCGGGGTGCACTCATTGATATGAGAGAAGTCTCCCTTGTCCCTTATGGGATGTTTGTGGAACAATTATTACTTACCGAAAAACATCCTTAATTATCGAAATTATAAGCATTTTAATATTTCCGATATTTGTCGGTAAATCAAAAAAAGAGTTAGAGAATAGCACTACTGATGGCTAACCCCGTAAGATAGGTATTGAACAGACTGCTGTAATACGAAAGCTAATCCCCCACCTCTACTTCACATGCGACCCTACCACAGTACGTTGTAACTATCACAACGCTGTAAGCTGCAGTTGAGATTTCTTGCACCGTCGCAACCATCATATGCTTCCTAGTCATGAAATTCACTATTTCTTCGATCTTACCTGGGAGTCCATAGCAAATAAATTGCAAAAAGGATGAATTTCAAGCCAATCTGGCCGACAAATCATGGCGTAGATCTGCGTCACTTCTCTCACTACGTAAATCACAGATCAGAATCGGCCGGTGTCCTAGATTGGCTGTCAAAAGACACATGCTGTTTGGTGTGCATGAGATGGTATCACACTCTTATTTATACTCCATGGACTCCACAGGCATGTTAAATTATTGCAAGAGCCTTAAGATACTATGGGGCGGGTCATCGTAGTCTCAGTTTTTTATTCCCTCAGCATTTATGCTAACGAGGGTATATACACTTTCATACGGACAAAATGTGCCTCATCGAAATAATGGTTTTAGACCCCAAGTATGTTTGGACGAAATGTGTTTTAGACAATTTGGAGTCGATTGAGCAATGTCCGTCCGTCTGTCTGTCTGTCTGGCTGGCTGGAGCGCACGATAACTCTCGAACGGATGAACCGATTCGGTTCAAATTTTGGCTTTCGTAATATTTTGCCCAAACTTAGTTTAAGTTCGAAGATGGACTATATCGGTCCACTCCTTCCGGTACCTCCCCCACAAAAGTTCGAAAATGTTCGGAAAATTGGTGCGCACGATAACTCTTGAAGGGAGTACCGATTTGGTCCATACTTTGCCCATCGTGGAGCGTGTACCAGACTTAGATCAGGTTTTAATATGGACTCCATCGGTCCACTCCGTCGGGTACCTCCCACACAAAAATTTGGAAAAGTTCAGTTTAGGACCATCTCTCGAATCGCTTTGATTTTTGCTTTAGCAACTTGTATTCACTGCCCTCCATACGCCGGTATAAGTTTCATCAGGGGCAAGTCCATACTTCCTGAGAAAATAGCCTGAAAGTTGCAAAAAACCCCTATAACTATCGAACAGGTCTGCCGATTCGGTCCAAAGTTTGGCCTTAGTAATATTTTGTCCAAACATAGTTTAAGTTCGAAGATAAGCCATATCGGTCCACTCCTTTAGGTACCTCCCGCACAAAAGTTCAAAAATGTTCGGAAAAATTGTGTGTACGATAACTCTTGAAGAGAGTGGCCGAATTGGACCATACTTTACACATCCTAATATATCTAACAGATATAGATCAGGTTCAAATATGGACTATATTTGTTCACTCCATCCGGTACCTCCCACACAAAATTTCGGATACATGTTCACTTTAAGACCTTCTTTCGAATCGCTTTGATTTTTGTTGAAGCAACTTGCTTTCGCTGCCTCAATTGCGATGGTAAAAGTTGTTTCAGGGGCAAGTCCATACTTCTTGAGCAAACATCCGTGAAGTTGTAAAAAACCCCTATGGTACCATATGTAGTGGCTGGAGATCCATTCTTTTTAGAATCTCCTCCGCAAATCTTTTGATCTCTAATCCTAACCAACATTTTTGTCAGTTCAAACGCCCAAAATTCTCCGTAAATACATGAGTTTTTTTGGGAAAAATTTGTTTCAATATACACAGGCTGAGGGTATATCTCTGTCGGCAAAGCCGACTGATACTTTTTTACTTGTTTTAACTAAGTCCCCCTTTTTCGTACCGCTATGATATACTCACTCTTTTTATACTCTTCACCATAATATGGAGGTTATAATAAAATTTTTCCGTTTGTAACACATCGAAATATTCATCGGAGACCCTATAAAGTATTTATATATATTCGTGATCAGGGTAAAATTCTAAATCGATATAACCATGCCCGTCTGTCCGTTCGTCTCTTGAAATCAAGATACACCTCTCAATTTTTAAGATAGAGCTTTGTAATGTTATATTGCACCTAGGATGTTTGCAAATAGGCTATATCGGCCCACGATTTGATATAGGCCCCATAAAACGGTACCACCCGATTTTCGGTATTTTAAAGGTTTTAGTCTCATTATTACTCCAAAATGGCTGAAATTTGGTACTTTGTCTTCGTAGGGTGTAAAAAACTTTCCCCCAGAAATATGTCGGTATAGGCCCATGCCTTCATTTTCGGTATTTTGAAAATTGTGGCCACAATAATCCACCGAAATGGCTTAAATTTGGTATTTGTTCTTCCCTTAGGGTATAAAACATTTAATATGAAATTTGTCGGTATTGGTCCACGCCTTCATATAGCCCCCATAGAACAGTACCTTTCTAATTTCGGTATTTTGAAGGTTGTGGCCTCAATGTTCCAACGAAATGGCTGAAATTTGGTACTTCGTCTTCATTTTGGGGTATTAAACGTTCCATATGAATTTTGTCGGTATAGGTCCATGTCTTCATATAGCCCCCACAGAACGGTACCTCCCGATTTTCTGTATTTTGAAGGTTTTAGCCTTATAGAACGGTACTTCCCGATTTTCGGTATTTTGATGTTTGTGGCCACAATGACCCACCCAAGTGGCTGAAATTTGGTATTTAGTCTTTGTTGGAGGTAAAAGCCTTTCTAACTGAAATTCGTCGGTAAAGGTCCACATTTCGATATAGCCCAAATATAACGGTACCCCTAGATGTTCGTCATTCTGAAGGTTGTGACGTCAATATGCCACCGAAAGACGGCAATTTTGTTATTTAGTCTTCCATGGGGTTATAAAATATTCCAGTAGAGAATTATCAGTATAGGTCCTATATACCCCATAGAAGCGTACCTCTTGATTTTCGATATTTTGAAGGTTTTACCGAAATATCGGAAATTTGTACTTTGTCTTATTTGAGTCTAAAAATTTTCCACCAGAAATTTTTAGGTATAGATCGACTAATAAATATAATCCCCTTGGAACGGTTCCTCCCGAGTTTCGGTATTTTGTTTTTACTGAACTTGCTGAAATTTGGTATTTAGTCTTCTTCATTAACGAAAGAAAACTAATTGTTCCATTTTACTTCAATACAACTGATGGTGGAGTGTATAACAAGTTCGGCCTGGCAAACTTAACGCCATTCTTACTTGTTCTACCTATTTCATTTCATTCTCCCTCCCTTTCCCATCCTACGCCTTTTTATCTCTTTGATGAGCCTAACGGACCACTGATATCCGAGTGTGGTGGCTGCCAACAATCAACGGCAGTTTTGCATCCTATAACCTAACATAATCTGCCGTTATCCCGTTAGGAAATATGGATTTTTGTTACAATTTGCCAGAAACAAACCTGAGAATATTGTCATATATGTGGATTTGTACGGGTTGTAACCCTTAAAGGACGTTCAATAAATAATGCAAATATTGTTTTAAAGTATTAGGCATCACGATTGTCCTTTATTTATTGGACATTCTTCATTAGTAAACATATTTTGCCAACAAAATTTCGAAACTTCCTTAACAATGTTGAACTTTCTATTGAGATTTACTAACATCAAAGACCACAATTTAATTAAAACATTCCGACTAATACTTGACATTAAATACATCCTGTTATCCATCCCAACAGATTTCGTTTATAGACAAACTTGTATTTAAGTTGTGAAAAAACCTTATATCCTGGCTGGCTGGTATATCCGAAATTAAGGACCACATAAAATAGTTTAACTAATTAAAATAAACAACTCCATAACAGAGATGCAATTCGAGAATGTACGCTCTCATGATTTCTCTCCTCTTCCTATTTACAGGCGGTCGGTCGGTCGGTTAGAATATGACAATGACAAAAAATATACGACAACAATAAGCAAACAAACGATAACAATCACACAAACTAATTACGAAATAAAAACCACATCATACTGCTCTCTTTGCACTTCGAGCTTGACCATGAGCTGAAATTACAAACGAAACAACTTGAGGGAATGCAAGCAGGATATGCCTGCCTGCTCATCCTGATATACACACAATCTTACAACCAATGCAAACAAAATGCAACATGGAGATGTAAAATTCAAAATTACACACAGTGAACTGCTGCAAACTGAAAAACCAGCAGGACAACCAACACAAGAGTCCTTTGGAGACCCAACCAAGGATAATCTCATTTCTCAACTTTCCCCCAGTGACTAAAGGCTAAAGAAACCCAAAACAGCTACTGAACAAGTGGACAAGTTGAAGTGTAGAGAACTATTTTCTAGCAACTTGCTCATCGCAAAGCATTAGCAGAGCAATGTTGAAAAATGTTGGCACTGGCTGAATACTTGGGAAAACTATTTTGTTTTTTTCTTCTCCTTGTTTTCTTTTATGCTGGAAAATTAACAACACAATTAAAATTTATACACAAAAACAAAACTTTTGCAAGCAAAACGCACTCCTGCTTCATTCAACGTAAACTGTTGAAATTTTCCATGGCATTAAATTCCCAGAAAAAGAAGCACAAAAAGAAGAAGAATGAAAGAATCAAAATTAAACTGAACTGAACAAACTAAATGGAGAGAAGTAGAAAAAGTCCTCACTTCGAAAATTAGAGTGGACTTGACAAACAATAAAGATATGGAAAGAATGGTAAGTGCAACCTAAGGGTCATAATTTGGTTTTGAAATGACATTTGAAAAAGATTTTCCGGATTTTATTAAAGCGAGTTAGCAGATCTGCATAAACTATAGCTTTCTGATGACTGCGAGAGATATAACAAGTTTTATTTGAAATCCATTTCAGACAATTTGTAGTCGATTTAGCAATGTCCGTCTGTCAGTCCGTCCGTCTTGCTGACTAGAGCGCACGATAATTCTCGCACGAATAATTTTTTCCAAAAATTGGTTCTTGCAATCTTGCAATCGGCCCACTACTTCGAGTACTTCCCTCACAAAAGTTCAACTCAAATGTCAAATTACGGGTAGTTCGGTTAAAAGATGTAGCTAAAATCCAGATAGCAATTTTTGGGAAGCTCAATTGTCAAATTACAAGTAGTTCGGTCAAAAGTGTAACAATAGTCTTCAAAATACTTAAAATGAGGAGATACTGTTATATGGGGCCTGTACCGTTATATAGGGGCTATATCAAAACATGGACCTATGTTGAAAATTTTTAGTGGAGAAGTTTCGTGACAACGGGGAATTTCAAATGTCAAGTAACAGGTAATTCTAGTTTATGAGAAGTTTGTGGAACAATTATTATTATATAATAAGAGCATGGCAATCCTCTCAGATATCCAGAAAACAAACAAACTGACCACATCCGTTGTCGATATTTTGGTCAAAATATTTTGGTCAATACTAATAAGCAAGCAGAATCTGATGACAGCATGCAACATAATGCCGATTGATGCAGAAATTAGACCGAGGAAGAGGAAATGGATCAACCATACTTAACAAAAAGGCGATTCGGACATCGCCAAATCAAATCTCCAATGGAATGCAAGAACAACCAGGTGAAGATCGGTGAAAGCTAAATCCCAGTCAGTAGGTAAAACTTGGTTTGAAATAAGGCACATGACATAATCAACGTAACGTCAATTTGTTTCTTTACGCTCCACAGTGTTGGAGTGTTGTTTTCTTCTATGACTTTATGAATTTATGCATACAATGAAATCCACCATGAACTATTCTGAACTAATAATAAGTTTTCCTTCTATTACGGAAGTACCATTGTTAACCCCAAATACCTAATTTTAGTTAATACGGTCAATGAAAAACTTGAAAATACCTGAAATCGTACGGCACCTTTTTATGGGGGCTGTATATAACGTGGGCCTATGTACAAAATTGTTGATGGATAAGTTTATAACAACTGGGATCCCCAAATTTTGACAAATCCTTTCAATTGAAGAAGAAAAAATCACTTTTAAAATGATGCAAAGTATGTTGACCTACGCCAAACAACGGAATTATCAAAATAGTCTGTAATACATCTAATTTTCCATTTTTATACCCTCCACCATAGTATGGAGGGTATATTAAGTTTGTTTTTCCGTTTGTAACGCATTGAAATACTCATTTGCGACCCTATAAAGTATATATATTCTTGATCAGGGTAAAATTCTAAGTCGATCTGAGCACAAAATGCGTCTTTTGTTTGCAGGCAGGTCAAGTTCGATGATGGGCTATATCGGTCCACGTTTTGGTATAGCCCCCATATAACGGTACCACCCGATTTACGGTATTTTGACGTTTTTAGCTACATTTTCAGACCGATTTGGCTATAATTTGACATTTAGGGTTCTTAAGTGTCAATAAACATATATAACAAAACTTGTGGACATAGGTCCACGTTTTGGTATAGCCCCCATATAACGGTACCCCCCGATTTGCGGTATTTTTACGTTTTTAGCTACATTTTTAGACCGATTTAGCTATAATTTGACATTTAGGGTTCTTAAGTATCAATAAACTTATATAACAAAAGTTGTGGACATAGGTCCACGTTTTGGTATAGCCCCCATATAACGGTACCCCCCGATATACGGTATTTTGACGTTTTTAGCTACATTATCAGACCGATGCCATCGTGGTGCAATGGTATGCACGCCCGCCTTGCACGCAGAAGGTCGGTGGTTCGATTCCCCGGCCAGGCAACATCAAACATTTTTCAACGGTGGCAAAATACCCCTCAGTAATGTTGGCGACATTTCCTGAGTATTTCAGCCTTGAAAAACTTCTCCACAAGTGGTGTCTTATGACACGCCGTTCGGACTCGGCGATAAACAGTAGGTCCCGTATCATTGAGCTAAATATGAATCGGGGTGCACTCATTGATATGAGAGAAGTCTCCCTTGTCCCGTATGGGATGTTGTGGAACAATGTTTTTTTGTATCAGACCGATGTAGCTATAATTTGACATTTAGGGTTCTTAAGTGTTAATAAACTTATATATTAGAAGTTGTGGACATAGGTCCACGTTTTGGTATACCCCCATATAATGGTACCCCCCGATTTACGGTATTTTGACGGTTTTAGCTACATTTTCAGACCGATTTGGCTATAATTTGACATTTAGGGTTCTTAAGTGTCAATAAACATATATAACAAAACTTGTGGACATAGGTCTACGTTTTGGTATAGCCCCCATATAACGGTACCCCCCGATTTGCGGTATTTTGACGTTTTTAGCAACATTTTTAGACCGATTTAGCTATAATTTGACATTTAGGGTTCTTAAGTATCAATAAACTTATATAACAAAAGTTGTGGACATAGGTCCACGTTTTGGTATAGCCCCCATACAACGGTACCCCCCGATATACGGTATTTTTACGTTTTTAGCTACATTATCAGACCGATGTAGCTATAATTTGACATTTAGGGTTCTTAAGTGTTAATAAACTTATATATTAGAAGTTGTGGACATAGGTCCACGTTTTGGTATAGCCCCCATATAACGGTACCCCCCGATTTACGGTATTTTGACGGTTTTAGCTACATTTTCAGACCGATTTGGCTATAATTTGACATTTAGGGTTCTTAAGTGTCAATAAACATATATAACAAAACTTGTGGACATAGGTCCACGTTTTGGTACAGCCCCCATGTAACGGTACCCCCCGATTTGCGGTATTTTGACGTTTTTAGCTACATTTTCAGACCGATTTAGCTATAATTTGACATTTAGGGTTATTAAGTATCAATAAACATATATAACAAAAGTTGTGGACATAGGTCCACGTTTTGGTATAGCCCCCATGTAACGGTACCCCCCGATTTACGGTATTTTGACGTTTTTAGCTACATTATCAGACCCATGTAGCTATAATTTGACATTTAGGGTTCTTAAGTGTTAATAAACTTATATATTAGTAGTTGTGGACATAGGCCCACGTTTTGGTATAGCCCCCATATAACGGTACCCCCCGATTTGCGGTATTTTGACGTTTTTAGCTACATTATCAGACCGATGTAGCTATTATTTCACATTTAGGGTTCTTAAATGTCAATAAACTTATATAACAAAAGTTGTGGACATAGGTCCACGTTTTGGTATAGCCCGCATATAACGGTACCCCCCGATTTACGGTATTTTGACGTTTTTAGCTACATTTTCAGACCGATGAAGCTATAATTTGACATTTGAAGTTCTTAAATGTCAATAAACTTATGCGACAAAACTTGTGGACATAGGTCCACGTTTTGGTATAGCCCCCATGTAACGGTACCCTCCGATTTGCGGTATTTTGACGTTTGTAGCTACATTTGCAGACCGAATTAGCTATAATTTGACATTTAGGGTTCTTAAGTGTCAATAAACTTATATAACAAAATTTGTGGACATAGGTCCACGTTTTGGTATATCCCCCATATAACGGTACCCCCCGATTTACGGAATTTTGGCGTTTTTACCTACATTTTCAGACCGATGTAGCTATAATTTGACATTCAGGGTTCTTAAATGTCAATAAACTTATATAACGAAAGTTGTGGACATAGGTCCACGTTTTGGCATAGCCCCCATATAACGGTACCCCCCGATTTACGGTATTTTGACGGTTTTAGCTACATTTTCAGACCGATTTAGCTATAATTTGACATTTAGGGTTCTTAAGTATCAATAAACTTATATAACAAAAGTTGTGGACATAGGTCCACGTTTTGGTATAGCCCGCATATAACGGTACTCCCCGATTTACGGTATTTTGACGTTTTTAGCTACATTTTCAGACCGATGAAGCTATAATTTGACATTTGAAGTTCTTAAATGTCAATAAACTTATGTGACAAAACTTGTGGACATAGGTCCACGTTTTGCTATAGCCCCCATATAACGGTACCCCCCGATTTACGGTATTTTGACGTTTTTAGCTACATTTTCAGACCGATTTAGCTATCAATTGACATTTAAGGTTCTTAAATTTGATGATTTTAGCTACAATATTAAACCGAACTAGCAGTAATTTGACATTTGAAGTTCTTAGTGGTCACAACACCTCTCCATCAAAAATTGTCAACATAGGTCCATGTTCGGATATAGCTCCCATGTAATGGTACCTCCCAATTTTCAGTAATTTGGCAATTTTAGCTACAATTTTTAACAGAACTAACTGTAATTTGACATATGAAGGTTGTAGTGGTCACCACACATCTGCATCAACAATTTTCAACATAGCCCCAATATAACGATACTTCCCGATTTTCGGCACTTTGAGGATTTTACTTAAAATGTTTAACCGAACGTAGGTCCATGTTTTTCTATAGCCCCAAAACAAACCTCCCGATTTTCCGTACCTTAGCTTTATTTTTTCCTCGGGGGAGCCTGTAACCCCTAGAGGACGCGTCCCCAGGTGGCGGATAGGGGAATGCTTCCCAGATATGGGTGGTAAGAGGGAAATCAAATACCTCTCGCGGACCAACAGGTAGCGGTGTCTGTTTCCACAGTGGGCGGCTGCAAACAGCGTCTGTACTCTAAGAAGAGCGGCTGAAACGAGGACGGAAAACTTACAACCCATCAGAAGATAAGGGGAAATCACTGATGTATTATCCCTTGAAAACCATATTACAATGAATGCAGAAACAAACATATGGCCCTCAATCTCCGGTAACTCGAGGGTGCTAAGAATCCCCGGAGGTAAAACTAAAACGACGCTTAACATTGGTACTTGGAATGTTAGAAGCCTTTATGAGTCAGGCAAACTAAGCAACACAATATCCGAAATGGAAAGACTGAATATAGATATCCTAGGTGTATGCGAAACCTGGTGGCCGAATGTTTCGGAATTCGTATCCCATGGTGCCAAAATCTTCTTCTCTGGAAATTCGAACAAGAATCATAGGAATGGTGTTGGGATTATCATTAGAGGGAACATTTCCAAAAGCGAGGTAGGATTTTTTCCAAAGTCAGATAGGACCATGATGATCAAAATAAAAGCAAGGCCGCTCAACATCAATATAATTCAAGTATATGCTCCCACATCAGACAGAAGCAATGAAGAAGTAGAAATGTTTTATGATGAAATAGAAAGTCTTGTTAAACTTACAAAACCACATGATATAAATATCATCCAAGGTGATTTTAATGCAAAAGTAGGGAGAGGTGAAATAACTGGTGTTACAGGACGATATGGATTGGGCGAAAGAAATGAAAGAGGCGAACGACTCATTCAATTCTGTCAAGAATTCAACATGAAGATAGCAAATACACTTTTCACTCTACCGCCAAGAAAGCTCTACACTTGGAAATCTCCACAGGACAGAATTGGCAACATCATTAGAAACCAAATAGACTTCATTCTTATCAACAGGCGACACTGCTCATCAATTAGGAAGGCCTCAACATATCCGAGTGCTGATGTACCATCTGATCATAACCTTTTAATGGCAAAGATACGCATAAAACTAAAAACTCATTCTAAAAAGGCACAAAGTAAAAAACTTGACTTAGGAAAACTTCAAAACCAAACACTAAAATCGGATGTATGTACAAAACTAAATACAGAGCTGAATAATGTCGACAGCGAAGATATAGAAAATATATGGAATAATGTAAAGAATACTATAAACTCAATAGCCAGAAACACCCTAGGCAATTTTATAAAACCAAAGACCAAAACTTGGATGACTCAAGAAATACTGCAGCTAATGAATGAAAGAAGAGCATTTAAAAATAAAGATTACGAAAAATACTGGGAACTAAATAGAGAAATTCAAAGAGAGATACGTAATGCTAAAAATAATCACCTAAATACTCAATGTCAGGAAATTGAGAGACTTATGAGCCTACATGACGATTTCAACCTGCATAAGAAATTGAAAGAAGCATCTGGACAATATAGGAATACAAATCCATCTGTCCTTTTCAATAACAACAATGAACCGGTCTTTGAAATTGCAGAAAAGAAACATATCTGGAAAGAATATATCCAAACACTATTTAAGGATGATAACAGATCAAGCTACGTTAACAATGCATCAGATTATATGACAGGAAACAGCATCACAAATAATGAAGTAGAATCAGCAATAAAATCCCTTCGAGATGGAAAAGCTACAGGACCTGATGAAATTCCAATTGAATTATTAAAAATGCTAAATAACAGCAACATTGAGCTACTGACAAAACTGTTTAACTACATCTACGATACTGGTATATACCCACAGGATTGGCTAAAATCCACCTTCATAACAATACCAAAAAAACCCCATGCCAAAAAATGCAATGACTATCGTCTCATTAGTTTAATGAGTCATGCTCTTAAAATTTTTCTTAAAATTATCCAGAAGAGAATATATGAGAAATGTGAAAAGGAAATGGGAGAAACTCAATTTGGTTTTAAGGAAGGAAAAGGAACCCGTGAGGCTTTATTCTGCATACAAATACTCGTTCAAAAATGTAGAAATGTCCACAAAGACGTATTTTTATGCTTTATAGATTACGAAAAAGCATTCGACACTGTGGAGCATGATAAGCTCATGGAAATTCTCACAGCAATTGGAATCGATGAGAAAGAGATAAGGTGTATTAAAAGCTTATACTGGCACCAGACTGCCCAAGTCAACATAAATGGAGATTTAACTGAAGATGTAGCAATATCTAAAGGAGTTCGACAAGGATGCATTTTATCTCCACTACTCTTCAACATTTACTCCCAAAAAATTTTTCACGAAGCAGTAGATGGCATCCAAGAAGGTATATTGATAAACAACAATTACCTAAATAATATCAGATATGCTGATGACACTACTTTAATATCCGACAGCATATCAGGCCTACAAAATCTTGTTGATAGACTAACATCAAGTAGTGAGTTGTATGGGCTAAAAATAAACACCCTCAAAACAAAATTTATGATAATAAGTAAGAACAACGCTCATAACGAGTTGATTTTAAAAATACAAAATTTCCAAATTGAGAGGGTACAAAGTTTCAAATACCTGGGAGTTTTACTAAATGATCAATGGGACTACTCAAAAGAAATCAAATGTCGCATAGAAATGGCAAGAGATGCATTTCATAAATATAAAAAAGTCCTAATAAGCCATGATATAAATGTTGCAACAAAATTTCGTTTCATAAAAGCGTATATATGGCCAGTCTTGTTATATTCAGTCGAAGTGTGGACGTTAAAAGCGGCAGATATCAAACGACTCGAAGCATTTGAGATGTGGGTGTACCGTCGAGCACTAAAAATACCATGGGTCCTGCATGTACCAAATATTGAAGTATTGCGAAGAATGAATACAACAAGAGTATTATTAAACAACATAAAGAAACGGAAAACAGCATATCTAGGGCACATTATGCGAAACCGTAAATACACCATTCTCCAGGAAATACTTCAAGCAAACATAGAAGGAAGACGTACCAGAGGAAGAAAAGAAATGTCATGGATTCAAAATATCCAGCAATGGACAGAATTCCAGAACGCCGAAAATTTAATAAGCATTGCGAGAAATAGAGATATATTTTCCTATTTTGTTAATAATTTATAAAAACATAAATATGTAATTTTTTGACAATTGTAATATGATCGCTAACATTCGAAAATCGAATACGCAATAAAGAAGAAAGAAGCTTTATTTTTTGGACGAACTTTCTGTAATTTGAAATTTAAAAGTCAACAAAAATTCTGCAACAAAAATTGTTCATTTCAGTTCATATTTTCGTATAGCCCAGATACCTCCGAACTAGCTGTTAATGACATTTGAAGTTCCCACGTTATGTACCGATTTTCGATATTTTGAGGATTCTAGCTAAATTTTTTAACCGAATTAGGATTATTTGACATTAAAGTCTCCCATCAAAAACTGTCAACATAGGCCCATGTTTTATTATAACCCCTATATAACAGTACCTCCCAATTTCTAGCCCACCAAAAATTGTCAACAGTTAGATATAGGCACCATAAAAAAGGCCTCCCGAATGAAGCATTTTATGTACATTATCTGACATTTTAACGTACTCACTTAAAGTTGGGGAGTATGAAAAGTTCGGCCCGGCCGAACTTAATGCTGTTTTACTTGTTTTAATTTAAAGTGTAATGACCAAATAAATATAGGAAAAAATTTGCCCGGAGTCGGAGTCGAGTTAGTGTTTTCGACTCAGACTCCGACTCCAGCAAAATTGCTCGACTCCGACTCGTAGACTCCGACTCCGGCTCTGACTCCGAAACCCTGGTAATGACTAATATCACTGCTTTGGTTGGGTGCATTTCAACAAAAGTGACTTATATTAATGAAAACATTTTGAGTTTTAAGTTGATCCCGATTGCGTTACCATAAGTGGTCAAATACTAGAGATATAGAAAAAGGCACCCTGATATCCCAATTTCCAAATAATGGCATTTTATTTCCATGTCAGGTATCTCTTCTGCTGTTGGACATATAACATTGGGAGAGTCTGCTAATGAAACATGTAAAAAAGTATCAGTCTGCTTTGCCGACAGAGATATTCCCTTTCATCTATTGACAGTATCGTACCTAATACCGGTTACGCAGATTTAGTGGCCCTTTTTGGAAGTATGAACTTGCCTATATATATTTGGTTTGAAACTCAAAACGTTGCAGGAGGATGTAATTGAAGGAATGGACCGACATAGTCCATTTTAGAAGTGGAGCTTATTTTAGGAGTCATTCCTTTAGATAGATATTCTGCCCAACAGTCATTTCAGTTGGTCACGGTAGTCAGGAAGCATGGACTTGTCCACGAAAAATATAATATCGCTTAACCAGGACCACAAAGAATAGCATCGGTATAATTTTCCAAAGATCCTAAATACAAAATATTACTAAGGCCAAATTTTTTACCAAATCGGCTGATCCGTGATGCCATAAGGGTTTTTTACAATTTTTGGGCCATTTTCTCAGGACGTATGGACTTGCTCCTGATAAAACTTCCTTTACCCGCGATTATAATATTTGCGAAAACACGTGTCATAAAAAAAACAGAGATACGCGAGTAATATGGGTCTTTCACAAAAAATTGAATGTGGAGGCACATCCGCGGTTCTTGAAGAATCTAATTAAAATTGGTACATTTTGACGTATTTTTGATGAAACCGGATGCGCATCAAAATCGTATGCACATTGCGCGACTTTTACCAACTTTAAGGTTTTTTGCAGTGTATGATGCAAGTGGCGGCACACAATGGCCCCTGAGTGAAACATCGAAATATGCATAAATTTTGAAAGAGATTGATTCGCTGTATCCAAAAACGGATGCGCATCAACTGATTTTAACTAATTCGCGAATAATAGGCTTTTTTAATTTTAATATTAATTGAATGATTGTAATTTCAATATTAATTTCCTACTCTTAATTTCCTACCCTATAAGTTATCACAGTAATCAGTTAAATTCTCGCGATGGTAAACCATATTTTTTGATGAAGTTTTAACAGTATACATTTATTATTCTATGGGATTTTAGCAAAATAGTTGGAAAATTCCCAAATATTTTTTCTAATTTTTAGAATCAAACCAAAAAAATATTTGCAACAATATTTTCCAACAATAAGTTTTTCTCTTTTGTTGTTGCTATAATATGCAATTTATGTACCCAATCTCTATAAATTTGGTATCATATTTTACTACGCATTGTCTAGATTCCGCATATATTCTTTAATTTATTTTTTGAGGGTTTCTACGGATTCTGGGACAGTATAATTTGGATTTTCTTCAAAATTTTTTATTATTTGTTGATTTTCCGCGAAAATAATAATAAATTTAATAACTATTTAAAAATCTACGAATATATATGGAATGCTGTTAACGATTTATGCATACATTTTATCATAACAGCAAAAAAGATATTTTTAAATATTTTTTCTTTATATGAGAATGAAAACCGCTATAACTTTTGCGCGCATTGGCCAATTTCGTGAACGCGAGCAGATTTGAAACCGGATTTTTTTCCTTTACCTCTATACCAAAACTCGTAGATGTGCTCGTAAAAAATTTTTTTAATTTTTTTCAAATGGAATTGTAAAGGAATTTTGTTATTCGCCATATATATTTATATATATTTATTTTTTTTTATATGTATAAAATGAAAAAAAAGTTTTTTCTCAAAAATTATTTCCTGTTGCACGAATGAATAAACTTAAGCCTACTTGTAACTAAAATAATGTTTATTCCATTCAAATATTGAAAAGCTCATGCACAAACCATTTTGAAACAAGTGAGCCAAGGCTATAATCGGGTCGGGGCCGACTATGTGATACCCTACACCACTACCCCTGTTCATAACTTTTCGACTAATAAAATTCAAAATATTAAAATGGGGATAGCTTAGCGCCTTTGGTCTGAATGTCTTCATTAACACAGGTCAATTTTTTTGAAACGCATTTAAGTGCATCGACAGTACAACCCAAATAAAAAATGGAAAACTGGGATGTATTCCAACCATCAATAGGCTTCTTTCTCTGTTAGACCCCCATCAACCCCCAAAATTTCGTGAGGATCCGATCAAAATTTCGTAGTGCGATTGCACAAAAATGGAAAAAAGGATTCATTACCGACTATTGCGATATCTCTGTTGTTTGACCACCTATGACAACCTACTTCACATCGTTGTAAAGGTGATATTTTCTACTTTCCTCGCCAGGTTTTGCTTTCGATATACCCCTTTTAGAAGCTTAGATATTCGCTTTGAAATAAAACGTTGACTTTTTCTCCAAATAAGTTTTTTGCCCATTCCGTCACTTGAATATTATCCGACCATCACAAAAATCAATGGGCTTCTTTCTCTGTAGGATCCCCATTAGCCCCCAAAATTTCGTGACGATCCGATAAAAATTGCGACCTGTAGCGTGATTACAAAAAAAAAATGAAAAAATGGGATGTATTGCCGACTATTGTGATATCTCCGTTATGTGGCCACCTACGCCAACCTACTTTGCATCACTGTAAAGATGGGATTTTCTACTTTCATAGTCAGATTTTGTTTTTGGAAGATCCCCAACCGAAGCTGTGATATTCGTCATTATTATTAAAATCGCAAAAATAAAAAGTTGGGTTCTATTAGCGGCTATTGCGATATATTCGTTGTTTGATCACCTACGAGAACCCACTTTACATCATAAGAAAGGCGATATTTTCTACTTTCATGGCCAGGTTCTGGTTTTTGTATACCCCATATTGAAGCTGAGATATTCGCTTAGGAAAAAAACGTTGTCTTTTTCTCCAAATAAGTTTTTTGCCCATTACGACCCCTAAATATTATCCGACCATCACCAAAATCAATAGGCTTCTTCATCTGTGTTACCCCCATTAACCCTTAAAATTTCGTGACGATCCGATCAAAATTGAGACCTGTAGCGTGATTTCCACAAAAGTGGAAAAATGGGATGTATTACCGACTATTGCGATATCTCCGTTATTTGGTCACCTACGCCGACCTGGTTTACATCATTGTAAAGATGGGATCTTCTACTTTCATAGCCAGGCTTTGCTTTTGGAAAGTCCCCAACCAAAGCTGTGATATTCGTCATTCTAATTAAATCGCAAAAATGAAAAGTTGGGTTTTATTTGCGACTATTGTGATATCTTCGTTGTTTGATCACCTACGAGAACCTACTTTACATCATTAGAAAGGTGATATTTTCTACTTTTATTGTCAGGTTTTGCTTTTGGTATACCCCGTATAGAAGCTGAGATATTCGCTTTGAAAAAAAAACGTTGTCTTTTTATCCACATAAGTTTTTTGCCCATTCTGACCCCTAAATATTATCCGACCATCACCAAAATCAATAGGCTTCTTCCCCTCCGGGACCCCCATCAACATCCAACATTTCGTGACGATCCGATCAAAATTGCGACCTGTAGAGTGATTACAAGGTTTAGATGGACAGACGGACAGACGGACGGACGGACGGACTGACGGACGGACACACATAGCCAGATCGACTCAGGTCGTCGAGACATTCATTTTGGTATATATGGGCAAAACTGCCAATTATTTCATATTCCATTTCCAAAAAATTGAATTTTTTTCTTTTCGCGCTACATCAACGATTTTTGGTACATAGGTTAAGAAAAAAATCCCCAGTACAAATCCGCTCGCGAGCAAATTTTTGGTTGTTGCGGACAAAAGTTATCGCGGTTTTACTTTTGCTTTTAAGAAAAAATTATTATAAAAACTCTAATTATTTTATTGAGCACAATTGTCACTAAAAAGTTATCAAGAAGTGACGTCATTAAGTAGATTGCATAATATTTGTAAAATGTTTCTCAGCATTCGCGGAATTTATAAAAAATTGACAAAATTTTAAATGTAATCTGAATTTTTTGAAAATATAGGTCCATTTACCCGTCAAAAATTACAAAAAAAAGTAACAGTTTTAAATAAAGACTTCACGGGGAATCAAATGAGACCAAACTTATAATCATTGGGATAGTAGTTAGGATATTATAGCCAAAATAAGCACATATTTGTGTTACAAAAAACTAATTTTGGTTTGGAATAATACTTTTCACATGCATTCTAGAGTAGAAAATATTGGAAAAATTCTATGGGAGTACTTCTTTTATTTTTCTTGAAACTCCCAAGAAAATGGGCGGATTTTGCTTTATCTACATTCACATAGAAGGTTTCCCATTGAGGAAAGTTATCGGGTTGTTGAAATAAATCATTAGACTTCTTAAACGGAAACAGAGTTCAAATAAACCGCTTTAACTTATATGCATTATTAAAATATGTGTAAATCGCGTAATTATCAAAATCGTTTTGTCCGCATGTGATTTTCATGTACAGCAAGACCATATCTTTTAATTTGTATATATTTTTCGACATATAATTTGGACGCTAAGGTGTAGCATCGGCTGCATCTTAGGATTAAAAAACCTATAAAACATCGCTAATTTGCGCAAAGTTCATACAATTTCGTTCCGCATCCGGTTTTAGTGTCACCATGAAAATCTGCATCGATATATGCCTATTACAAGGCAATCAGTCAAGAACCGTGGATGTAGCATCACACACTATTTTTGGGATAAAATGAATGTAGTTCCCTTATCAGTGAAGTTTTTAAATCTCTGTTTGCGCAAAAAGGAAGATGCTGCACTAGTTTTTTCATAGCAGTGCAAGCGGCCGACAGAATACGCGATAAAATGCGCGATATTTTCAAAAACAATATTAGGTGATTTTCCTACCTTGGAATTTCTCCTATCTCGCGTTTTAGTAGATGGATTTTAACGAATAATGATTTATTAGATCCGCAACGTAAAAATCCAAAATTTGCAATCATGCACGAGTAAATCGAATGCCAATTGTACAAATTAGACCCGAAATATATGATTTTTAGAAATTTGTTCGCACAAAATTTTCGTATTTGGGTACAGATTTCTCTGAAGCTGTGTAGGCTACATTCACGACACATATATCATATAAATCAGAATCGTGAGTTCTTCATTCCTATATATGATTTTTTGAAAAACCTGTTTGCGGAACGAAATTATAAGAAAATTTCAAAAAACACTTAAAATCTGGCTTCAAAATGTCAGCATCATTTAATGGTAGACGCAGATCAAATTTTGAGAAGTTATACACTAGTGAGATGATCCTTATTTAGTTGCCTTCTACTTTTACTTTAACGGGAAAATCGTGAAAAGTGTGGTTTAATCACAAATCGAGAGAAAACAAAAAAAGACACGTTGGCTTCAACCCATTTTTTAACATAAATATAGCCACAGCTTCCACGCAAATCAACTTTGAAGGCCAATATTTTTTGCCAAGTCTAAAAACATTTCATTTTATCCAAAAGCATGTAAATTGTACAATATACAACCACTATTCGCGAGTTATAAACGGGTAAACCTTGGCTTCAACGATGTTAAATTTTCAATAATATTGCCCATATAAGTATGGGTCTACGACCATTATTTCGATGCGTTACAAACTTTTTGGCCAAAACCAACTTATAATACCCTCCCCACATAGTGGTGTAGGGTATAAAAATCTTGATTGCTTTTTTTGTGTTAAAACATAAATCTTTAAAAAAGCGTTTACGACATTTCATGATTCTCAGAATAAAAGAAAATTAGTGAGAAACAAATGTTATGTCAGTTTAGTTATCTCATATGGCTCTAAAGTTTATTTTCAATTATACTTCTGCTTAGAGTTATAGCCCGTTTCCACGGTACGTCGTTCGTTCTCTATTCGTTGTTCGACCCATAACTACGAATAAATTACTTATTTCCCCACACAAAATTTTGTGAACGAACGTTGTTCGAGTAGAAATACTCTCTGAACGACGATAAAATATGTCCCATCCCTAACAAATGAGAGAATTTATCGAAAAAAATAATTATGACATGTCTAAATTCAAAATTAAAAATTTGTTGAAAACACAAAAATTTTTAGAAAAAAGGAAAAAGATGAATGAAGATTAATGAACTAAACATTTTATACAGATGCAGAAGGAAGATGGTTGTGTTTCCTTCTTAATTCCACACACATTTCTTGTCCATTAGTTCAAAATCGCGTAAAAAATCAGAATCAAAATGGAAACAAATAACTGAAAGTCTGTATATACAAGCAATGTTTTGACGTGTCTCTCTCTCTCTCTCTTTAATTTTGAAAATAGAAACATATAAAAATATATTGAAAATACCAACATTTTCAGAATTAATGGAAAATGTGAATGAAATGTGTGTAGTTAAATAAAGACGATACATTTGAAGGAAAGTCTATTGCTTTTCCTATTCATTTAATGCAAATTTTATGTGTTTTCGGTTCAAATTTTCGTGAAAACAAGGAAACAAAAATGAAGGAAATTTTGTTTATGTTTCTGTTAATTACGAATGGTGTCGTGGAAACGGGTTAATTCGTGTACGTCGTTCGACAGGCGAACAACGTAATTGAAACGCTCGTGTGAACATGACATTACTTAAAAAAATTGGGCATAGTTCTGCTAAATTCAAATTTTAAAATCATTTTTAAAATCATAATTAAGATTTAATGCAATCTTATGTAGAAACTCATCACGCAATGATACAGAGATATGATCCGTCGGACTAGCTGTAAATTGGACAATATTTTGGTGTAGCTCTCGATGTTTGAAACGAATCAGGTCTTATTCGGGTTTTCGAGTATTTTAGGCAGAAAATGTCCCTTTAAAAATTATTGGCAAATATCACATTTATTCGGAATGTCCACTGTTGTCAAGATAAAAGTCTCAAAATTCCCAAAAGCCCTATATTTTTTTCAGCTCTTAAAATCCCGTAAAATATATAATTTTAGGGAAAAAGTATATCATTGTGTTGGTATTCGATCTGTCCATATGTGAATATCTAAATTTCTGGCTGAAGATCTGCTTCAAAATTTTACGAAATTATGCGTTTCTAGATCGAGTTCCATAGTAGAGTAAAATCATAAAATTGCTGTAGTGGGGACCTAAGACAGCTTATTTCATGAAAAGTTTTAATGAAATTCACTCTAGTGTGGACCGCGACTATGAAAGTTGTACTTAAAGAGTGAACTTTCATGAGCATCCGTTCTCGGACGATGTCTATACAAAAAATCATGGAATGTTAATGGGGAAGTTTTTAAAAAACAGATTTAAAATCAATATAATGTCTATTACAGAACCTACAAAAATCTACTATTTTCGAAATTCGGCAAAGCTGACAGATATTTCTTTACTTGTTCATTGTAATCGTTATATCCATCATTCTTTCTTTTTAGTAGTCATCTTCCTGAAGATTTCGTTCATTCTCACATTCAACGTTTGCCCACATCTGCCGATATAATTTCAAGTCCAATCAGAAAACTAAAAATGTTTATTTCAAGAAGCAAAGTTTATATCTCCAACAAGTTTCTGTCCCAAAATGAATGGTGTGGCGTACTATCTTAAAGGTTGCATAGATTTTGTATGCAAAAGTTTACTTTTTTCCGTGTGTGTGTGTGTGAATGAATGTGCCAAGTACTGTTATAGGACGCAAACAAGAGGTGACTCTTTCAAATACTTTGCAAATATTCCAACAGTGTTCTTAGTTCTCTGTACGCAAGTGGAAAAACTTTGACCAAACTTTGCTTAGCAATTAGACTTTTGATGGTCATTGTTTTGTTAAGAAACCTCCGTAAAAGCCGAAACGAAACCAAACCGAAAGACAAATTTTCTTAGATAAAATTACAATAAAAATAAAAGTAAACAAACAAAGAAACCAACGGAAAGGGAATGAATGGTCTATGTCCATTCATACAGGAAAAGGATATATAAAAATCTTGAAAGTTTTCTGATGTGTGTGGTGTAAGTGCGGGTATGTGAGGGGGGAGGGGGTCTGGGCATATGTTCACAATATGAAATCAAAAGTAAATCTTGAAGATGTAAAAAGGCATTTTGTAAGAGACGTGGTATTTTAAAGCAAACCTGCACAACAAACTGACCGTTGGTTTTGTGTTTGCAGTAACTATTTGGCTACAAGATAAACTGAAATATGAAGAAGCCATCTCAAAGTTGACCACTCTTTCGCTGCCCAGCCACATGCAGTAAGTACATACATACTTTTTAGGTGTGAGTTGGAGAAATTGCATAAAGTTTTTCCATATCTTTGAGTTAGTGAATTATATGCTACGGAAGTATGAAACGGAAACCGGAAAACCACTAAAACTTAAGAGTTTTACAAAAGAAAAATATTTAAAAGCATACAACTTAAAAAAAAAACCGAGAAAATACCTTAATGGCCAAATGCTGTAATTTTTCTCAGTAAGTATGGCAGCATCATTAGCATATGTAATAGAATAATTATATTTAAATTTAAATGTAAGATAATATTAAACTCAAATTAAGATGAACCGTCCCAGAAATATCAAGTTTAGTTTGGTTGAAAATATATTGAGAACTTTTTATGCATTCGTTGATGCTAGTCAAATAAAGGTTTCTTCGACGGAATGTGCCCTTCAGTAGAACACATATCGTCACCATAAATGCGCGAAGACGTAACCCACAAAACCAAAACAGGAGAAGCAAAAAAACGTTATAAAATGAAAAACTGTTTTATAGAATATCAATCTTATGAGGGCGAGTATTTGGAGTATTATCAATCATGTATGAATGGGAGTAAGTAATGGAACTAAAACAGCGAAAACGCATTGTTTTGGGATCCGTCATTACAACAAAATCTGCAATCTTATCCTATTTTCCGAAATGCCGTTTATTGAATGGATCGTTGTTTTAGAACGTAGAAGCTTGAAATTTGCCAGAGCATGTATTTTAGCTTTATGTATCAGATTCCATCAAAAACCGAATTTATATTATCATGTGTGTTATGTCTTCGGGCATTTATAATGACGATATAGATCTTCATGTAAAAAAATTCCATTTTCTTTCAAATATTGCGGAATGATCGGACTATAATTGCGATCCGAGCGACAATAGGTTTGACTTTGACCTGGCGTCGTCGGGGCTGTCCCTCAACCTACCCAAGAAGAAAATGTTTTATACATGTTTTGTTTATCTTCAAAACAGTTTGGGCAAAATCCCAACAACAAAAATGGAGCGGTTCGGTGGAGACAACCAAAAAGGGAAAAAAGGCACACACGAAAAGAAATGAAAAACACTTATTTCAGTATCCGAACAATATCGGGTTTCGTATAACAAAATGTTCTTTTTATTTATAATAACAAGGGCAAATTCAAATTATATTTGTTAAAATAATTAAAATCGAATTAAATATATTCAACGACTACAACAGCGCGCTCGTATGGCAAAATTCAACTATATTTGTAACTTCATTTACAACAATAACAATAAAATATGGCCTTTGACATCTTCTATGGTGTTGCCACATAAAAAATAGATCCTCCGACACAGGGTCACCAGATCGGTCTCGCCGCCCGCTGATCCGGAATAAACGGCGTTTCACGAACGTGAACATCCCGGCCCCCGTTCAGTCTTTGGGAATCCCTGGTTCTGAAAAGACTCGAACAAAAACAAGAAAAAATTAAAAATGGCGTGGCTCTGCCACAGTTACCAATCTATACATCCAGGACCAAACAAATCAAGACACTATTCCGAACTCGCCCTCAATTCAATCTTTTGGATCTTGTCATAACCCTTTGTCCTTTGGCACTTGGTCCATCGTTTGGCATCATTAACTTAGGCTTGGCGTCATCCGTAATAGCCTTCCTTCTACATGAGGCAGATCCATTAATATTCATTTCTTCAGGCAATCTTGGTCCGTTTCTATATATTGTCGTGGATGAACAAATTCCACTTTTAGCAGCCAAATTGGACGAATTGGGTCCACTTTTGTTTTTCTCCTTGGACGAACTAGGTCCATTTTGAGAAAAAACTTTCGACAAATTATTCCATTTAACTTTGGACGAACGTGGTCCATAGCCATTGATCCCTCCGCTTATAGTACGACTGAGCTTTTCGTCCACGGTAGGGGACTACTTCCTTTGACGTCCAAGAATGCTCACTGCCAGTCTAGCGCGAGGACGTCAAAGGAAGTAGTCCCCTACCGTGGACGAAAAGCTCAGTCGTACTATAAGCGGTGGGATCAGTTTCATGAAGTCATTCCTACATACAGCCTGCAGGAGACTGTACCTTTAAAACCGACGGCTGTGATAAAAATTATATGTGGAGACCGATACATTCATGAAAGAGCGTTGATTGACCCTAGTAGTGAAAATTCCATTGTAGCTGAATCATTGGTCAGTCGGATCAGTCAAACGGTTGTCTGCGTCGAAAATCGAACCAGATGTCTTCTGCGACTTAGAGGTAAGACGAAATCACAAGGTAATAACACCGAAGAAATCTATTGACGTGCGCATTACCGAGGAGTTCCCTGGACTACAGCTAGCAGATGAGCATTTTCATACTTCTGCTCCTGTTTACGAGTATATAACATTAGGAGCTGATTTATACTCGAAGATTATTCGAAATGGCGTGAGTGGAGGTACGTTTGGGAAACCTCTAGCGCAATTCACAATCTTGGGATATATTGTATCGGGATTGTGCAGCCCATAAATTGGATGTAAGACATCACGATAAGCTTAAACCATGATCAAATTCATCATTTTTTTTATTCCAGTTGGAGTCGTAGTGGCATTAATCATTGGTGGTTTTTGCGCTCTTGATTATTAAGAGATTTTTTTAATAAATTGAATTTTGAATTGGATTTTGTTCTTATGATTTCATTGGTTTCTTTATTTGAATTAGGACTGAAATCAATGAACTGTGCCTTATCTTGAAGGCACTTAAGGAAACAATTTACTAATCCTTGTTTTCTTTATGTTTTTCTTCTTTTTTCATGCTGGTGAGCTGTTTTCAAGTCGTTTCGTTGGCTGAAACACTAAAAGGTGGCCGGAATGTTCACGTTCGAGAGGATTTTATGAAGCATAATGGGAAGAGATGGCAATCCTAAGAAAATGTGGGGATCAGTGTGGCCACTTTGTACTTAACGAAGGATTTTTTGGTGGATTGCATTACTCGCCAGTTACCTGAATTGAATTGAATTTGTATAGTCATGAGTCTCTCGCTAATCGTTCTTTGGTTAAATTGGAATACCGGTCGTTTCTATTGGTTTGGCATTAAGTCACAAGAAAATAGTGTGGATTAATTATTCCGAGAACTTTCGGAATATTGACAGAACTTTGCTATTGCACAGTAAAAATCGTTGCCATTTCTAAAGCTGGTTGGTTCCAGTTGCTGCGATCCAGGCAAGTATTTGTTGTAACAGTCTTTCCTGTTCGTAAGATAATCATGTTTTATACACCGTCCAGTCCCTAAAGTTTCAGGGAAAAGATGATCCCGAACGACCTCATAGACGGAAGAGGTTGATGCTAAGGACATAACAATGGTCATCCTTCTACTTCAACCCAACCAGAGGGAGAGGATGCCTAACCGACCAGTTCCATTGGCCGGTCTTGTAAGTGTCGGATAAACCCACACAGCCATTACTTTTTAGGCAGCAATCATTAGGTAGCGTACATCATCCATCAACAAGGTGTATTAAATTCGACAGGGCCGAACTTTTTCCACCACAAAATATTATTGAATTTATCCAGTCCTAAGTTTTAGCAGGAGAAGTTTTACGACCGCTGCACAGTGGGAAAAATGCCAATCTGGCGTGCAGAAAATCAAAAAATGGACTTGAAGGTATTAAACTAGAGTGTTGATTCTACTCAGCGGTATATGTAATGATTAAAAATAGTCCGAACGAAATAACGGTGCATTTAAAATTGCTATTTTTTACAATGTTAACGATGACCTCTTTAAAGTGTAAAATTGCAATAGACGTATGAATTCTGTGAATATATTATTGCAGAATCGTATGTATTTTTGATATACCGTAATGGTATTTAAATAAATTAAATAGTTTTGTAAACCATCAGTTTTTAATTTAGTTTTTTCGGGGTAAATAAATGTAAAGTCAATTTTTTCTAAATTCTTCAATTAAAATAGGGGTATAGTATGGAAGTTAGCCGAGTTTAGCTTTAATTTTAATTTTTTATGTATCTTGTCTAGAATAATGTCTTAAATTTTTACCTGCGATTTCCTGCGACTTTTGGTTTTATATTCTTAGGAAATATGCCAATTCGGGAACTAAGATTTTTATGAGTTTGGTTCAAAAAAAAACTACGATTATGGCAAACATTTTGATAAATAAGATCAGATATCATTCGGAATTGATCACGGCATAACAGATAAGAAATTACAAAATGAAAACATCCGTCCTACGTTTCCAACGATACGGGTGGAAGTAGGAAAATTAAGGCAGTGAGGCGTCTCCAAACAAACTGTTAAATACAAGTTTTTATTACCAAACAGTGCAGAATGGGGAGATTTTGAACTCTTATTACACCATCCACCATATATTCAAAGCAGATTTCAGCCATTTCGGTTGGATGATGTGGGTGAAATTTAAAAAATACCGAAAATCAAGCGTTACCATTCTATGGGGCTATATCGTACCGACCATTCTCTGTTGGAATATTTTATACCCCCAACGAAGGATAAATACCAAATTCCAGCCATTTCAGTTGGATAATGGGGCTAAAATCATCAAAATTACATAAATCGGGAGGTACCGCCCCATTGGGAGTTAGATCAAAAAAATATATTAATAATACAAAAATGGATCAAATATATCAGTAAATGAAGTAAAATTGCCAATCTAAAGCTATTCTTATCATAATTAGGGACAAACATACTATAAAACATCGACTTTTATTTTCTGCACGCTAGATATGCATTTTTGCCCAATGTGCGCTGATGCCACAAGTGGTTAAATTAGGTCAGAACATTTATTTAAGAATGTCAATCCGGCGGTACCTTTATATGGGGCTTCATTGAAGTATGGACCTATGTTGGAAATTTTTGGTGGAGAACTTTTATGACCACTGGGAAATTCAAATGTTAAATTACATATACAGTGGCGGCCAGCTAATTAGGGACAATAAATTTAGTTTAATTGATTACTTTATTTCATTCAAAAATGTGAAGATTTTTGTGAAATGAATTTTGTATATAAGGTATTGTTATAAGCACTATCGAGTGACATAAAAACATTCTGAGATTCCCCACATGTGGAAGAAGGACATCCCACTTTTCAAAAATGGTCCATATTAGCCTGGCCAGCTAATTAGGGACATTAGTACTAAAATCAACTTAACGTTAATTGGAGCACACTTACCATACTTATACCAGAATTGTTTGTATTTAGTTAGTTATAGAGTATTCTGATGATTTCATGCTTTACCGCCGCCGCAAGTCCTTTAAGGGACCTAAGTATTATTATATTCTATAATAATGTGCTTTTGGCTTCATTTTCCGTTAATGTACCACGAATATGTAGATTTTTTTGGTTCTTTAAACAAAAATTACATTTTTAGTAACCCCAGACATCATTCCGAACCATACACTGCAATCACCGCTCCATACGGGGTGTACATTTATCTTTAAATTACTTTTTAACCCGATTGGATGAGTTACTAGGGTGAAAATTCTATTTTAAGGATGAGATATGAGGCTTTTTTAAATCAAAAAATATGGTAATCTGATCATTAGCATGTTCACATAATGTGTTAAAAATATTTTGCACTTATTTCAACAACCGAAGTTATTTGGCATCGATGTGTTTCGATGTGAAAATGTACTTTGTTCCATACAAAAGCTAACACAAAGATCCCTGGGGCTTCCATGAATTCTGGGTGTTTTTCAGTAAAAATTGTGCATGTAAATGATCTCTTATCTAAATTTTGCTCAGTTTTATAGGTAGAGGCAAAATATTTTTTTTACATTATGTCAGCATCTTAATGACCAGATTGCCATATTTTGTTGCCTTAAAAATGCCGCATAACTCATCTTTCAAATAGGATTTTCAGCCTAATGACTCATCCAAACTGGTTAATAAGTAATTTAAGGAGAAATCTACACCAAGTATGGAGCGGCAACTGCAGTTTATGGCTCGGAATGTTGTCCGGGGTTACTAAAAATATAATTTTTGTTATTAAGAACGAAATAAATATAATTTCTTTGTAGCATTAACGCAAAATAAGGCCTAAAGCACATTACTAGGGATTATAGCAATACTTCTTCCCCTTAAAGGACCTGCGGTGGGTGTAGAACATGAAATCAATTTAATACACTATAAACTAACTAATACAAGCAATTGTTGTAGAAAAATTAAAAATTACATTAAGATTGATTTTACTATTAATGTCCCTAATTTGCTTGCCATAGACCATTTTTAGAAAAGTGGGCTATACTTTCCCCACATATGGGGAATCTCAGTACGTTTTGACATAACTCGATAGTGCTTCTAGCAATACCTTATATAGAAAATTTATTTCATCAAATGACGGCGTCAGAAACGCCTGAAGAATATGAAGCCAGGTTAACAAAGCAACGTGAGCGATACACACAGATGATAGCGTCAGAAACGCCTGAAGAATATGAAGCCAGGTTAACAAAACAACGGGAGCGATACACACAGATGTGTGTTGCCTTTAATACTATCATGGGCTTCTACAATACATAAAATGCAGGCCAGCACTGTGGATCACGCAGTCGTATACTTAGGTGCGAAACTGTTTGAAGGAGGTCAAGCCTACGTGGCTCTTAGTAGAGTAAGATCTTTGCAGGGACTACGTATAGAGGAGTTGGACTGCAATAAACTAACGGGCAAGAAACCTTGCAATAATGAAGCACTAAATGAATTAAACAGAATGCGAAATAAAAACTAAAAACTAGAAAATAAAAATAGGTAAAAAAAATTTTTAAGTTAAACGGTTTTATGTCAAACATACATTGCAATGTTTAAGATAAATGTACTAAAAACCAAAAAAAAAAAAAATAGATACAGTCGTGGGAATTATAAACATATGCATAGACTAGACTAAAATAAAACCGTGGGGCACGTCAATTGTCTACAAATTATCGACTTAATGTGCGATAGAAGAATCGTTTAATTCGTCGTTAGGCAGTTGGCCCGCAGACGGTGAGGAAATTACTTACTATTTTCTTGCTCATGGAAATTCCAATAGTTATACACTCCATGTAAATAAAAGAGATGTTTCAACTAGTTTATCGTTGGACATTCACACTGCTGGCTGGCGAGGAATCGTTTCACTGCTCGTAGTTTGTCTTTAATCGACAAAGTACTACTCGCTCACCACTATGAAACCCTAAAACTCGCTTATAATCGAGCTTGCTAGCTTGTTTGCACATTCTAGCCCTACTTATCACACGTCCATCGCTGTCGGTTGAACAACTGCCTAATTATAGTGTACCATTACAAAACGAACATTTTAATCAACGATTGTAGACAATTGACGTGCCCCACGTCCATGCATATGTTTATAATTCCCACGACTGTATCTATTTTATTATTTTTTGGTTTTTAGTACATTTATCTTAAACATTGCAATGTATGTTTAACATAAAACCGTTTAACTTAAAAAGTTTTTTTACTTATTTTTATTTAAGTTTGGTTCAAATAAAACTACGAATATAGCAAACATTTTGATAATTAAGATCAGATATCACTCGGAATTGATCACGGCATAGCAGATAAGAAATTAAAAAATGAAAAAGTCCGTCCTACGGTTCCAACGATACGGGTTGAAGTAGGAAAATTAATGCAGTGATGCGTCTTCAAACAAACTGTTAAATACAAGTTTTTATTACCAAACAGTGCAGAATGGGGTGATTTTGAACTCTTATTACAGCCATTTCGATTGGATGATGTGGGTGAAATTTAAAAAATTCCGAAAATCAAGCGGTACGATTCTATGGGGCTATATCGTACCGACAATTCTCTGTCAAAATTACATAAATCGGGAGGTACCGCCCTATGGGAATTAGATCAAAAAAAAAAATATATATTAATAATACAAATAGATCAAATATATCAATAAATGAAGTAAAATTGCCAATCTAAAGCTATTCTTATCATAATTAGGGACAAATGTTAAATTACATATACAGTGGCGACCAGCTAATTAGGGACAATAAATTTAGTTTAATTGATTACTTCATTTCATTCAAAAATGTGAAGATTTTTGTGAAATGAATTTTGTATATAAGGTATTGGTATAAGCACTATCGAGTGACATTAAAACATTCTGAGATTCCCCACATGTGGAAGAAGGACATCCCACTTTTCAAAAATGGTCCATATTAGCCTGGCCAGCTAATTAGGGACATTAGTACTAAAACAAACTTAACGTTAATTTTAGCACACTTTTATACCAGAATTGTTTGTATTTCGTCAGTTACAGAGTATTGTGATGATTTCATGCTTTACCGCCACCGCAAGTCCTTTAAGGGACCTACATAAGTATTATTATATTCTATAATAATGTGCTTTTGGCTTTATTTTCCGTTAATGTACCACGAATATGCAGTTTTTTTGGTTCTTTAAACAAAAATTACATTTCTAGTAACCCCAGACATCATTCCCACCATACACTGCAATCACCGCTCCATACGGGGTGTACATTTATCTTTAAATTACATATTAACTCGATTGGATGAGTTACTAGGGTGAAAATTCTATTTTAAGGATGAAATATGAGGCTTTTTTAAATCAAAAAATATGGTAATATGATCATTAGCATGTTCACATAATGTGTTAAAAATATTTTGCACTTATTTTAACAACCGAAGTTGTTCGGCATGCAGGAAAATTTGAGTGTGTCATTTTAAAACTATACAATTAAACCAACTTTTTGTTTATATGCACCGGATAATTTTTCCAGCAATATACAATTCTTTTCCCTCAAAAATTAGTAGTACCGATTGGTTTCTATGTGAAAATGTACTTTGTTCCATACAAAAGCTAACACAAAGATCCCTGGGGCTTCCATGAATTCTGGGTGCTTTTCAGTAAAAATTGTGCATGTAAATGATCTCTTATCTAAATTTTGCTCAGTTTTATAGGTAGAGGCAAAATATTTTTTTTACATTATGTCAGCATCCTAATGACCAGATTGCCATATTTTGTTGCCTTAAAAATGCCTCATAACTCATCTTTCAAATAGGATTTTCAGCCTAATGACTCATCCAAACTGGTTAATAAGTAATTTAAGGAGAAATCTACACCAAGTATGGAGCAGCAACTGCAGTTTATGGCTCGGAATGTTGTCCGGGGTTACTAAAAATATAATTTTTGTTATTAAGAACGAAATAAATATCATTTCTTTCCTGCATTAACGCAAAATAAGGCCTAAAGCACATTACTAGGGATTATAGCAATACTTCGTCCCCTTAAAGGACTTGCGGTGGGTGTAAAACATGAAATCAATTTAATACACTATAAACTAACTAATACAAGCAATTGTTGTACAAAAATGTGAATCAGTTGACATTAAGGTTGATTTTACTATTAATGTCCCTAATTTGCTGGCCATGGACCATTTTTAGAAAAGTGGGCTATACTTTCCCACATATGGGGAATCTCAGTACGTTTTGACATCACTCACTGAAAGAAAAAGCTTCATAATGTAAACGAAATCTTACGTTCCATCAATGAAATTTGTCATTGATTTTGAGCCAACGTAGAGCTTCATTGAATAAACGATAAAAGTTTCATTGAGTTTCATTGAAGTAAAATTAACGAATTTGTTCATTATTGCAATGAAACTTCTTCATTAATGCAATGAAATCTCTTCATTAATGCAATGAAACTTCTTCATTGATGTAATGCAATATCTTCATTAATGAAATGAAACTTTTTCATTGATGCAATGAAACCTCTTCATTAGTGTAATGAAACTTCTTCATTGATGCAATGAAATTTCTTCATTAGTACAATGAAACCTCTTCATTAATGCAATGAAAATTCTTCATTATTGTAATGATATAAATCCATTAATATAATGAAATTACAATGAAATACTTCCATTAATGCAATGAAATATTTTCATTAGTGAAACGAAATACTTTCATTAATGTAAAGAAATACTTTCTTTAATGCAATGAAGCCTTACGTTTCATTTATTCAATGAAACTGCTTCATTTATTTAATGAAACTATATCATTTATTTAATGAAACTATATCATTAATTTTTGGAGCCAACTAAAAACATCAAATATATCCAATTTTCCACCATTTTCTTAAAAGATGTTTGCATACTAGTTTTTTTAAACACATACTATTTAGCACAGTTTCAATACTCACATATTTTTTAAAATTTAAAGAAATTAGAAGTTTCATTACATCAATGATCATTTATTCAATGAAACCAAAAATCATTAAATTTTAGTTAACGTAAGGTTTCATAGCATTAACTAAACATTTCATTGTATTAATGTAACATTTCATAGCATCAATGAAACCCGTTCATTGATACAACGAAGCATTTTCTTTCAGTGCTCGATAGTGCTTCTAGCAATACCTTATATAGAAAATTTATTTCATCAAAATCTTCACATTTTTAAAAGAAATTGAGAAATCTATTTAATTGAATTTATTGTCCCTAATTAGTTGGCCGCCACTGTAGTTAGGTGACAAAATTGCTGGAAATCATGAGATACCGTTAGATAGGATCTATGATAAAACATGGACCTATATTGGACATTTTAGGTGGAGAATTGTTGTGACCACAAGGAACCTCAACTTAAACATGCCGTCGATTGCCCCCCAAAATGGATTAATACCAGGCATTTAACATAGCGTGTTCGATGCGTTAGATACATGATATCGGCTGATAATATATATGGGAGCTATATCCGAATCTGAACCGATTTTCATCAAAAGCAATAACTTTCTTCCTATGGCTCAAGTAAAATGACATTCCCCAATTTCCAGCTGAATCGGACCTGCGACCTGTACGTTGCGAACGGACGAACAGACCGTCGGACATCCATAAATCCACTCAGAAAGTGACTCTATGTATATCTACGGAAAACGTCTTCATATAACCCACATAGAACGGTACCTTCCGATTGTCGGTATTTTGAAGGTTGTGGCCTCAACATCCCACGGAAATTGCTGAAATTTGGTATTTCCTCTTTGTTGAGGGTATACAACCTTCCACCAGGAATTTATCGGTATGGTTCAACGTCTTCATTTAGTCCCCATAGAACGGTACCTTCCGATTGTTGGTATTTTGAAGGTTGTGGCCTCAGTATCTCACCGAAATCACTGAAATTTGGTATTTACAGCCTGTTCATGTATGTCGACCGAAAGGTTTCTGCGCTCCGGAAGTGGAAAAGAATCATTTTCTGTTCATGTAAACACCTTCGAAACGAAAATCTATGCGACCGACAAGCCATACGAAATAACTCGTAAACGTACACTTTTTCATTAAATTTGGGTGTATGTATTTCGAAAGGACTGTCTCTTATAGAAAGAGAATGTCAAAATCACTCACTTGCTTTGTAGCTGCCGAGTAGAACGTAATCTCACGAATAACACCGAAAATCTTAAAACAAATTTATGCAACACATCCTTCAAATAAAATAAAAATTTTACAGACACGTTTTAATGGTGGGTTCATTCATTATTTTGAAGAAGTCGATTAAATAAAATAATTCAAAATACCGACACATTTTATTTTTCAAACAAAACAAATCACACATAATCCAATGTTTGTATGTATATGTAGATTTTGTTTTCATTACTCATTTGGCTCTCATTTATGGAACATAGTTGTACAAATGTACAATCAAATTAGTAGTATTTCGCATAGGATACGTAACGGCAGTCGCACGATAGTTTGCGAAATACATGAACGCATTTTTAGACGGAAGTGAGTGACTGCTTTCCTTTCGTAAATGCGTTCATGTATGTCGAAAGGAAAGCAGTCACTCACATCTGTCAAAAAATGGGTTCATGTATTTCGCAAGGAAAATGGGTTGTTAATTGAAATTTTGTGTTTCCAGAAGATAGAAAAATTACTCGCAAAAGAATTATCCATATATATGTACATATGTAGGTTTTATTCTAACCCCCATGGAACGGTATTGAACAATTTTATGTATTTGAGATGAGCTTCGATGAGCTCTTTTAAAGAGTGTTGTTACATTTTCCTTCTAAAGTGGATGTAACTTGAGATTTTGGAATCTCAATGGATAGAAAACCTCCACACAGAAAATTATCAGTCTAAAGTGATTATCATCAGTTAAGATAATTTTCTCTTCCAAGGAATTATACTTAACGTAGAGAGTAGTAACTATTTGTTCATATTTACTTCAATACAGTTGTGGTGGAGACTGTAAAAAGTTCTCCCCGGTCGAACTTAACGTCTTTCTGACTTGTTTCGATTTCCTTAGTTTCGATATGATTACTATTAAATCCCATATTGGCCAGGAAAATCAATTTCTGAAGAGTTGTGGCCTTCTCTTAATTGTTTTCATGGAAAATACGTATGTAAAGTGCAGGTGTCATCTTATCATACAAATAAAACCCTTATAGTTGCAAACATACATACATTTATATTCAGTATGTATGTATCAAAAGTTGTGTTTGACTTCAAAATCCACACAACTAAGGACATTAAAATAGAGAGGTATAAAGTTTTTACTTTTGTTAAAAGACATTCAGTGCTTCTGTGAACTCCTTGCATCCTCCTCCTGGTTTTTTTATTTTAATTTTTGATGGTCAGTTGGCATTAAAACTCAAATTGAAGCCAAGATGAATGGTCATGTTTCCTCAGTAATATTTTACTCGTATTCAGTCCGCATATCACTTCTTTACAGTTCCGCTTAATTCATTTTAAATGCTTGAAAGAAAAAAAGTTTTTTTCTTGTAAATGGATTTTCCTTAAAGGTCATAACTTACCGTTAGAAGAAGAGAGAAAAACTAGAAAATCGAAAGCAAAACTAAAAACTTATCCTTCATCTGATGGAGAAAAGGAATAAGAAATGTGTACGAGTATTGTTAGAGGATATGTGATAAGGATAAGAGGCACTAGCAATATAGACAGGCGAACGGAAGGGTAGACGGATGAATGGCTAGTAAATGTTTGGCGTACCAGCAGTGTCAGTTGGGCTATGTTGCATACATAATGAATTTCAAGTGGTTTCTCTTTGAAAGATTTATTATCTGTAGTTGTGGAATTTCAACGAAAAGTTCTTTGTTGCCACTTTGTACAACAACTCTTGTTAACGCATTTAAGTGTTATGCCAATTTTTCTATGATTTACAATTTAAAAGTTTAATTTCAGTGTCGTTTGAATGTAATGGAAAAGAATATGAGGTAAATAGTTCCAACAAACGAATAATGCCAGGGTTATGTATGGTATTATGACCCAATTTTAATATGTACAGTCCAACTTCTTTATAATGAAAATGTTTATATTGCGGTGGTACACATCTAAATAAATTTTCGAGACACACCGTATATTCCACACGAAAGAGTCACCAATAACTGTTTTGAAATAAATAGAAACAATGCGTTTCTTTCGTTTAAGAAAGTACTAAGCTCATCCTCTACGTTAATGCATATTTTCTGGATGATCAGAAGATCTTAAAATAAGGTATAGGGGAAGTACTCCGCCGCTTCCGAAATTCAGCAAAGTATGCAGCCTATTTTCACCGGGGGCCATCCGTGTACATTCCCTGGCAACTTCAGGAAAATCAGTTCAGCAGTTTTTGTAGAAAAGATTAAAGTTGAAAATTGAAAAAAGTGGGCCTGGTCAAAATTTCCTTTGCATAAAATCCTAAGTTATGGCGACCATTTCACAAAAAGAATTATCCAAATCGGTCCAGCCGTTCTCAACTGGTGCCATTACCAACGAACGACATTTGAATTTTATTTATAAAGATATGAAGACTAAATTCTTCTTCATTAGGACTCAATGGCCTTCTATATGAACACCTAATTGCCTTATATATGAAAACCCAATAGTTTTATATAAGAAAAAAACCGCATTATATTCTTTATGGTCTTCTATCACAGAATAAAATAACAATGAAATACAGTTCTTCCTTGTCTAACATATAATCCCAATGAGCATGTGTGGAGGTAATGTAGTGTATACTGTTTATTGGGCGGCTGTTTCGTATGACTGTTTTTTTTTTTTGGACGGGGAAAAAATCATCGAAAGACTCTGGCTACCCGACTTCGCCAAGTGTGCGAGACTTTAACACGCTAAAATAACCCCTTTACTCTGATCCACTATCCCTGCGGTACCGCCGTACAAGCATTTCGTCGCAGGGGGAAATGTTCTAAAGAACACTGCTATTTATTATTCGCCTTCGAATCTCATCTTGTCTACGAAGTTCCAATATGATTGTCCTTACGTACTCGCAAACATATTCCCAATTTTCGGGAGACATCAACATTATTTCTATCACGTTTTCTACACGCAGTTCGCTATTAACTTTCTGCTCTAAGTTTGCCCTCTCTACACTGAATCGAGGACACAAAAAGAATACATGGTATGGGTCTTCTACATGTTCTATACAGCAAGGACAATTAGGGGAGCAGTCAAGGCCAAAACGATGTAAGTAGGACCTGAAGCAACCATGTCCGGAGAGGAATTGGGTAAGATAAAAATTTAAATATCCATGTCGTCTATTTGACCAAGTGTCCACATTTCGTATCAGCGAATAAGTCCATCTACCTTTTGCAGTTGCTGACCATCTATTTTGCCATTCGGCAATGCTTCGTCTTCTTGCGTCCTCGGGCTCATTTCCGGGTTCCTGTGAGTTCCTTGAATTGAATATGGATTCAGATTCTCTGGCTAGGATATCGATGGGTATCATGGCAGCGATAACACAGGCTGCATCGTCGGACACTGTCCTATATGCACAGCATACACGAAGCGCTGCAAGTCTATATACTGACCCAATCTTTGCATAGTAAGTAGCGTACTTCAAGGATTGAGCCCATATTGGTGCTGCGTAGAGAATAATATTTTTGATAACTCCTGCTAGAATTTTTCTCTTTCAGTATCTTGGCCCCCTTGTGTTTGGCATAATACGGCACAACGCTTTACAGGTGTTTCCGGCTTTTGCCTTTATGTAGTCTAAATGGTCTTTAAAAGACAGGCGTTTGTCTATGATAACACCGAGATATTTCAGGCTTTCCGCTGTTGTTATTGTGTAATCTCCAATTTGAATATTTATTCTTTCCACCACTCTACGACTTGTAATTAAGACTTCTTCCGTTTTTTGGTCGGCTAATGCCAGGCCTTGTGAGAACAGCCATGATCTAACCAACTGTATGCTGGCCTCTGTAACTGTTCGTGCTTCTTCGGTTGTTTTTGCAACAATGACTAGCGTGATGTCGTCCGCAAACCCAATAATATTACCTTTCTCTGGAAGTTTTAACCGTAAAACACCATCATACATCACGTTCCATAGAAGCGGTCCAAGAACAGATCCTTGTGGTACTCCTCCTGTTATTTGGTATTCCTTTGTACCTTCTTCAGTCTCATATATCAGGATTCTGTTGCGGAAGTAGTCCTGGATTATAGCAACAAGATATGCCGGGACATTTAACCGTCGCAGAGCCTTTAAAATATTCTCCCAATTAGCTGTGTTGAAGGCATTTTTAACATCTAGTGTTACGACCATACAATATTCTTTCGTCCCTTTTTTCCAGCTTTGACCATGTATTGCTGCCTTTGCAATATCGATTACCGTTTTTGCTGCATCAATGGTAGATCTCTTCTTTCTGAAGCCAAATTGGCATTTGGATAAGCCTTCTGCACGTTCGATGCACTCTTCCAATCTATCGCGGATAATGCTCTCAAGGAGCTTTCCGCATGTGTCTATCATGCACAGTGGGCGATATGAGGAGGGGTTTCCCAGAGGCTTGCCATTTTTAGGCAGTAGCACTAACCTTTGCCTTTTCCATATTGATGGAAAAGATCCAAATTCCAAGCATTTTTGAATAATTTAAGTAACTATCCACCACAGCACTTCACAGTCTCTTTTAGGACATAATTTGGAATTCCATCTAGGCCTGGCGCTTTGGAATCATCGAATTTCGAGACGGCAAGATTTATCTCCGCTGTTGTAACATGGGGGTAAACAAATTGTCCACCGGGATCGTATGTTGCCCATGTTGCTACCTTTTGATTAGGAAAGAGGTGATTCACAATATTACTTAGCGTTTTAGCGTCTGTTGGTGTACCTGAGCTAAAGCACTTCAGTTTTTTAGTCACAATCTTGTAGGCTAATCCAAACGGCTGGTTTTCTATATCATCACAAATTTTTAAGAAACATGCTCTTTTGCTCTTTGTATGGTTTTTTTGAGAGCTTTCTTCTTCATCTTGAGAATCTGTCTATAAGCTTCATTATCGTCTCTATCTCGTGTTCTTACAAAGCGCCTACTAGCACGAAGACACTCCTTGCGTAATTCAGCGATTTCAGCGTTCCACCAATATACTGGGGCTTTGCCTACTCCTCGTTTTCTCTTTTTCATGGATGCTTTGCATGCCTGTATTGTCTGTAGTATTAGCTTTTTAGCCATGTTTTCCGGAGTTCCCTGCAGTTCTGTGCTTTCCATACATAGGGCGAATATTTCTTTATCTAGTGAGTCTCTCTTCCAGCCAGTTACATCTGGTGTTCGAACCGTTGATGTTACGTTGATTGAATGTTGGATTGCTGCCCGTGTTTAAAAGTTCCACGTCTAGTTGTGCCAATGATTCTAATAATATTCGACCCCTTTCGTTTGTTCTTGGGAAGCCCCATTCTGTCGCCCAAGCATTGAAGTCGCCCGCTATCAAAATTGGACTTCTGGATGAAGCATCATTTACCAGATTGGTAATAATGTGTTTGTACTCCTCAATAAATTATCTTGGCGGTAGGTAACAGCTGTATACTGTTAAACCAGCGACAGTACCTCGAACAAACCCGAGTTCAGAATTCAAGACATTCTGCATTGGTTTGTTTATGGACCACACCGTGGATGTGCCGGATGTATCACAATACCAGTTTGATGAACTAATGTTCTGGTAGGGCTCTCTGATAATTGCTAGATCCACCTCCAGTTCTCGAACTGTCTGTTTTAACAGATCTTGAGCAGCCTCGCAATGATTTAGATTTAATTGTATCACTTTCATATTGGTCCTCTAAGTTGGCGTAGAGCTTCCTTATATCTCGGACACACAGTCGACCCAGTGACGTGGCTACGATTTACCAATGGATCCTTGCACAGCATACACATGGGAGGATTTTTACAAGCAGCAACCCTGTGACCCGCTTCTCCACAACAAATGCAGCGACCTGAATTGTCATTCGGGTTTTTACATCTAGCTGCCGTATGTCCAAAGTCTAGACATTTATAGCACCTTGTTGGTATTAACTTTCACGAACTCGACAGTCCGCCCATCCAATCCGTACTATTCTTTTCTGCAAAAGAATATTAGCAAACGGCGAACTTAGGAAAACAGTAGCCGTTTGCGTACCTCTGTAGGCTTTTCTTAAAGATTTTATTGCACTTGGTTGCAATTCTTTAAACTCGTCCGAAATGTCGATAATAGCTTGGATTATATCCTCTTTAGTAGACACGCCATCTATATCTTTAATTTCCAGTTGTACTTCCTGGGTTAAAGCACGTACTTCGTCGGCTGGCCCTAGCACGTTTTCAATTTCCTTCCTAAATTCACTTGTGTTCTCGTGTGCCGGTTTATTTAGCTCCAACAATAATTCACCCTTTTCTGTCTTCCTAATTGTTTTTACATTTTTACCTAGGACAGCCAGCTTTGCTTCACCTTTCACTTTTCTCAGAATATCTGTACATGAGGAGTCACCACATGTTTTGATTATTAAAGCATCTGGTTTATTGGGTTTCCTTTTCCTTTTAGACCTTGGTGGAACCTTCGTCCAAACCTTCGTCTTGTGTTCGTTATCGGATCTCCCCGCAGATTCATTGGCCACCTCTTCCGCCGTTTTTACAATTTGTTGCTGTGTAGTATTGGACACGGTTTCTTTCTTCTTCTCTGTCCTATTTTCTTTAGGGCTTTGAGTTTTGGGACCTCTTTTCAACGCAGGCGTTTTTGGGGTTCCTTGTTGTTGAGGTTTTAGCCATACTTCTGTTTGAGTCTCCTTATTCTCTAGCAGACCCATTTGACGTATCCCGGCTTCTTTATTAAAGTCGTCAGCCACTTTTAATATTGTTTTTAGACTTAACAAGTAAAAAAGTATCAGTCGGCTTTGCCGACAGAGATATACCCTCAGCCTGTGCAAATTGAAATACTTTTTCACAAAAAACTTAAGTATTTAGGAGGTTTCAAAATTGTGGTCGTATGAACCGACAACAATTTTGATTAGGATTAAAGTTCAAAAATTTTTGCGGAAAAGGTACTTAAAGGAATGGATCGACATAGACCATGAGGGTGCCATAGGGGGCTGTTTTCTCAAGAAGTATGGACTTGCCCCTGAAACAACTTTTACCATCGTAATTGAGGCAGCGAATGTAAGTTGCTTCAACAAAAATCAAAGTGATTCAATAGCAGGTCTTAAAGTGAACTTATCCAAAATTTTGTGTGGGAGGTACGGGATGGAGTGGACAAATATAGTCCACATTAGAACCTGATCTATATCTGGTAGATATTATGAGAATGTGTAAAGTATGGACCAAATCGGTCACTCCCATCAAGAGTTATCGTGCGCACAATTTGTCCGAATATTTTTGAACTTTTGTGGGGTAGGTACCTGAAGGAGTGGACCGATATGGCTTATCTACGAACTTAAAGTAAGTTTGGAAACAATATTACGAAGGCCAAATTTTGGCCGGAATCGGCATTTCCGTTCGAGAATTATGTTGTGCTTCCACCCATAAACGTGGTGTCATAGGGTTTGTTTTTCAACTTTGAGGCTATTTTTTCAGGAAGTATGGACTTGCCCTTAAGGAACCTTGTACCTTCGTATAGGGGACAGTGAATACAAGATGTTACAACAAAAACCAAGGCGATTCGAGAGCAGGTCCTAAACTGAACTTTTCCGAAATTTTGTGTGGGAGGTACTCGAAGGAGTTTACCGATTGAGTCCATATTGGAACCTCATCTAAGTCTGGTAGAAATGTCATAATGTGCAAAGTATGGACCAAATCGGTTAATCCCTTTAAGAGTTATCGTACGCACAAATTTTCCGAACATTTTCGAACTTTTGTGGGGGAGGTACCGGAAGGAGTGGACCGATATAATCCATCTTTGAACTTGAACTAAGTTTGGACAAAATATTACGAAAGCCAAATTTTGGACCGAATCGGCAGATCCGTTCGAGAGTTATCTTGCGCTCCAACCACTACACACGGTGTCATAGGGTTTTTTGTAACTTTCAGGCTATTTTCTCAGGAAGCATGGACTTGCCCCTAATGAAACTTACAGCGTCGTATAGAGGACAGCGAATACAACTTGCGTAAACAAAAATCAAAGCGATTCGAGACCAGGTCCTAAACTGAACTTTTCCGAAATTTTGTGTGGGAGGTACCCGAAGGAGTGGACCGATTGAGTCCATATTGGAACCTCATCTAAGTTTGGTAGAAATTACACGATGTGCAAAGTATGGACCAAATCGGTTATTCCCTACAAGAGTTATCGTGTGCACAAGTTTTGCGACAATTTTTTAACATTTGTGGGGGAGGTACCTGAAGGAGTGGACCTATATGGCCCATCTTCGAACTTAAATCGAATCTGGACAAAATATTTCGATACCCAAAATTTGAATCGAATCGATTGATCCGTTCGAGAGTTATCGTGCGCACCAGCCAGCCAGACAGACAGACGGACAGACAGACAGACGGACGGACATTGCTAGATCTACTCAAAATTGTCTGAAACGGATATCGTACAAACATACTTGGGGTCTAAAACCATTATTTCGATGAGGCACATTTTTGGTCGTATCAAAGTGTAAATACCCTCTTTAGCCTAAAGGCTGAGGGTATAAAAAATTCATCCAACTGTGATATCTTTTTTCCCAGCCTCCTTAGATTTTCACTTCCAGGATTTTTTATTTTTGGGTTCTTCCTCACCTAGATTGTTACCAGATAAAGCCTTTACAATCACCGAACTTCTTCCATGTAGCGAATCTGTACTTCCCATATTTTCTACTCGTAGGCCCGAGCATCTTCCCAGTGGGGTTTCTTCAACTCCTATATTTGTTCTCTTGTTTTCTGTGTTTTCTTCATTCATTTTTAGGTTTCGTGGTCCCAACTCAAAGCCGCTATCTCCGCTCGCAAAATGTGTAGTCACGTTAAGATCCCATGGGTCCCTATTTCTAGGTCCATGCGAGGGTTGACGAGAGATCCTTATGAGATCTCCCGTTCAGAGCCAGATCCGTGCTAATCGGGAATGTGCATCCGAACCTACACTGCCAACTTAATGGGACGAGCATTGAACGTACTTTGAGATTTGCCAAGTTTTAACGGGACGGAGGCAGCTGTGGCATTAGCCTGAAAGCCATTTCTGTAAGGTTCCACCCCGACATACTCAGGTTCCAGAATACCACAGCCGTCAGCCCAGGGTTCATCAATTCCAAATCGTAGTCCAGTAATGCCATAATCAAGATCGTGCTGGCTTGATCTTGATGCCTTTCGGCAGGATTTCACTTTCTTCCATGTATAGGGTTTGACTGGGGATAACCACGGAGTCGTCACCTCCTTTCCTAACCTCTCTTGAGGCGTTCCCTTATGGCGGAATACATAATTGTGGGCGGCATTCACTCGCCCCGACACAGGGTTTTTCAGAGCACTTGCACCATTTTAGTACGCTCTCCACACCTGCCAAAACTAGGGTCCGCGGGGTCGTTACTCCCGTTATCCTCTCCTGAGGATACCCTTGCGGTATTCGTATGACTGTAAGAGACGTTTTGGGTGGTAGCACTTATTGTGTGTTGTTGTATTATGTGCCTGATAATTATGTCACGTTACAGGAGGTACCTTTCTATGGTCGATATATCAAAATGTGGACCAAACAACACAAACAGTACCAAACATAAACTTATGCACCAAATTATAAAACTCTATCTTAAATGTTGCGAGCTGTATCTTCATTTGAAAAGACGGGCTGTCAGACAGATATCATTATGTCGCCGCAGAATTTTATGCCGAGTCTTTAACGAATATATCGATGTGTTACCAAAGGAATGACAATGTTATGTGGAGGGTGTACCAATTTATGGAATGGAGCTTATATGGTTTTTGTATACCCAAACCAAGTAATATTTAGTTAGTTTCCACTTTTCGTACCCAACATCCAATGCAAATCCTTGTGGAATGAGAAACACATACAATTATAAGCTCTGTGGGAAACCGTTAACAGAAAGACAAAAAAAGAAATTTCTTGGTTGATTCCTTAACCAAAAACTGTCACGGAATGCTACACGGAAAAAAGTAATTCTAACGGAAATAAAACCACTGGATTTGGAAGGATGTAAGAACAAACTTGGTTGGCAGAATTGGCAAATGAATTCCAGCCAAATTGGAAGACCGCATAACAGCATGACGTCTAGCGGCACAAACGTAACAACAATAGGAAATAAATCAACATTGCTTGCTGGCTAACAATGCCACAAAACCGATTCTATAACTAAGAAGTAGAATACCTCATGCGGTTTTATTGATTAAACACAAGCTGCGTGGTGCACTTGTTTTTAGTTTCGTCGTGGCATCGTTTGTAACTTACTACCAACGAGATGAAACAAAGAACACAACAACACTGTGTAATCTCCGCTTAACAATAGATTATAATCGTATAAAGTTTCTCTTGCCAATGTCCCATCTATGCTTCCTTGTAAGCTAGCTGCAACTGCAATGTAGTAATCTTCAAAGCGAAGGGCCGAACTGTTCATGTTATTGCTGTTAATGCCAGGACTTGGAGGAAGGACAGATCAGAAAACAAAAATGTTGAAAAACCTTTAACGTTATTAATTTCATTGTAATTATATAAAATTTATGTGAGAAATGTTTATTGTGAATGGATGATATACATACAAATGGATGATATACATAAAGACAAACCGAATAAATGCGAATTTCGTTTCTGTGGAGATTTGAAGCCTTTCTATTACATATTCCAAAGATTTTATGATTTTTATTTTTTTTTTATAAAATATTTTTATCACAATTTTGAATCCTATGAAATAAAGCTACAACCCATTAAAAGTTGTACTATACCCTCTACCATAATTTGTCATTCCGTTTGTAACACATCGAAATAATAGTCGGAGACCCTATGAAGTACAGTCTGTCGCAAAAATTAGTATACACCGTTGAAACCAAAATGTATTAGGGATAAATATCACTATAACTTATTGAAAACAACAAACAATTAGTTTTATTTGATAGACAAGAAGGTTGTCTTCCGTAATAACAATTAAAAGTGCGCAATATTTGCATACATTAGGAAATGTACGGTTCGAATCCCAAAAAGACCAAAATTTATGTCGCAAAAGTTAGTATACAACGGAGAATCCTCGTGGAACTGTGTAAAAAATTCTTGATATTTTTGAACAAAATGAAGCTAAATCAGTACTTAAGATCATAAAGAGTATATTAATTGGTTTTAATGGCAGTTATAGTACTTTTAGTAACAAGTCCAACGTACACTGGATCGTAAAATTCACAAAAATTGGTCATCTACAAATATAACAACTTTAGCGACAAAATTCCGGATGTTATGTCTTGTTTATGAATTTTAAAGCAATGAAATGAATGAATGAATGAATGAATGAATGAAACAGAAAGGCTCTATAGTTTCAATATGGGGTGATCTTGATCGAGTTTCGACTTGTCCCTTTTGAAGAAACGGGAATTTCTTGAAGGAAACCCATACGTTTGAGGCCGTTGTCCTTTTGAAACATGTAATAATCCTTAATCCTTACTCAAAAGGACTTTCGTTTTCAGTTAATTTTCTCACAAATTATGTGCCTTTTCACATTCCCACCAAAAATAAATAGTGGGAGAACCTCAAGTTCTGGTGTAAGCTCTACAGTGAAAATCCACCACCACAGAAAGATATGATACCTGATTTAAAATTTTAATACAGAGCTTTCTCTGCTGTTATAACGCATGGATTGTGCAAAAACGTTCTGAAAAGCTGTGTTCGCTTCACTTAGGATCAAAATACAACTAAATGGATCAGTTAGAAGTAGTTCATTAGACATTAGTAGTAAATTATACACTAGAGATACGAGAAGCATGTCCGATACTGCTGAAAGGCCGGTAGGACAGTATAACTGTAGGGCTTACAACGGACCTTGAGGTTCTCCTACTATTTACTTTTGGTGGGAATATGAAAAGGGGCAACATTTGTGAGAAAACTGACTTAAAAGGAAAGTCCTTATGTGTAAGGATTAAGGATTATTACATGTTTCAAAAGAACAATGGCCTCAAATGTATGAATTTCCTTCAAGAAATTTCCGTTTTTTCAAACAGCACAAGTCGAAACTCGATCAAGATCACCCCAAATTGAAACTTTAGAGCCTTTTTGAGCATTACATGGCTTTAGAATTCATAAACAGGACATAACACTCGGAATTTTGCCGCTACAGTTGTTGTATTTGTAGATGACCAATTTTTGTGGATTTTACGATCCAGTGTACGTTGGACTTGTCACTATAAGTACTATAACTGCCATTAAAACCAATTAATATACTCTTTATGATCTTAAGTACTGATTTAGCTTCATTTTGTTCAAAAATATCAAGAATTTTTTACACAGTTCCACGAGGATTCTCCGTTGTATACTAACTTTTGCGACATAAATTTTGGTCTTTTTGGGATTCGAACCGTACATTTCCTAATGTATGCAAATATTGCGCACTTTTAATTGTTATTACGGAAGACAACCTTCTTGTCTATCAAATAAAACTAATTGTTTGTTGTTTTCAATAAGTTATAGTGATATTTATCCCTAATACATTTTGGTTTCAACGGTGTATACTAACTTTTGCGACAGACTGTATATCACAAATATTGCACGGTGCTCTTGAAACATATTTAAATGGAAGGTGCTTACACATGAGAAGTTTTTGCGGATTCTGAAACTACAATGTTCATAGATGAGAAAAATCAAAAAGAAAAAAAAAACGCGGGAGCGCTTTTTAAATAAATCGCGCTTCAAATTAACATTTTTAATGGTTTTTTAGGTTTTCACAATTTTGCTTGGCGGCCGCAATACCTATCGAAATGGCACTAAAGAAAATTTTGTTGCTATGAAAATTCTCTACAAGATTAGCTTTTATGATATCTTCGTAGTTTTTACCGTTATTGAGATATAGAAGTTCAAATTAGGACAATGGATTGACTGCATCGCTTCCTTATAAAACAATATCATGAGTGCAATTTTCCAATTTAAACTTATATATCTCAAAAATGGTACAACCTAGGAAACAATTACGAAAGCCAATCTGTACAGAATTTTCACAGCTACAGCACATTCTTTACTCCCATTTCGAAAGGATTTGCGTTTTCAAGCTAAATCCTGAAGACCTAAGAAAAAAAATCTGAACGTTTGATCTGAACCTCTACATCTCAAAAATGGTAAAACCTCGGAAAACATAAGTCACCAATCTTGTACAGAATTTTCACTGCTATATTTTCTTTAGTCCCATTTCGATAGGACTTACGGTTTCCAAGAAAAATTGATAAACCTAAAAAAAACTAATAATGTGAACTTTGATCGCGAGGAGGTGATACAGTCAATCCGTTGTCCTAATTTAAACTTCTACATATCTTAATAACGGTAAAAACTACGAAGATATCATGAAAGCCAATCTTGTAGAGAATTTTCATAGCTACAATATTTTCTTTAGTCCCGTTTCGATAGGACTTGCGGTTTCCAAGCGAAATCGTGAAAACCTAAAAAACCTTAAAAATGTCAATTTGAATCGCGATTTTTTTAAAAAGTGTAAGCTGACATAACCTTGTCCGTCCGTTGTAACGTGACAAAATGTTTAAGTACATAATAGCAACAACATCATGACCCCACTACACAACAACGCACCTAACTACACAACCAGTCCACTACTATGGGATAGCATGACAGCAGCGAAGTGATTCTCAATCGCTTTAAACGACTGTTCACTTAACACGTTCGCGGACGTGAATGCTATAGCATTCCGATGCAAAATGACGTGAATGCTATAGCATTCACATTGTCAGCCAATTTTTGTTCATTTACTTGTATACAATCTTAAGTTTTGGTGATTAATATACATAATACGATTTATTTCAACAAGATACATTCTATAAGAAATAAAATATAATAATAATTATCAATAATTAATAAATAAACACAAAAAAACTGATTTCGAAAATAATTGGGTGTCATGTTTTTCACCTCTCTGAATTTGCTTGCGTCCGCGAACGTGTTAAGTATTTCATTGGAAAATCAGGCGTGCTACTGTAGGGAGCCAGCCACACCGGCTTGAGTACGATTGAGTAGTAGTCCTCAACCGTACAGGGTGTTGGGAAGTACTATTGAGAGCTACCGCTTTGTGCGGTGGCTTAAACATTCACTCCACCTTCGGGTGTTTTTCCACTCCACCTCCGGGTGTTGTTCCACTCCACCTTTGGGTATTGTTCCACTCCATCCTCGGGTGTTGTCCCACTCTACCCTCGTATGTTGTTCCACTCCACCTTCGGTTGTTGTTCCAGTCAGTACTCACAGTATACTGTAGAGGTTAACTTAGAACTAACACTAACGAACGACGACCCGAACCGAGTGCTGAATCACCGAGTGGCCGAACATCTACAACACGAATAACCTAGTAGCCGAACCCAGAACCTTGAATCACCGAGTGACCGAACATCTCCAATACGAACCCCTAGTGGCCGAACATCTACAACACGAAACACCGACTGGCCGATTATCTTCAAATCGCCTACTACCGAAAAGCAAATCATCGAGTTCCCGATTATCTTAAAATCGCTTACTACCGAACAACGAATCATCGAGTTACCGATTATCTTCAAATCGCCTACTAGCGAACAGCGAATCATCGAGTTCCCGATTATCTTCAAATCGCCTACTACCGAACAGTGAATCGCCGAGTTCCCGATTATCTTCAAATCGCTTACTACCGAACAGCGAATCACCGAGTTCCCGATCATCATCAAATCATTTACTACCCAGCAACAAATCCCCAAGTCGGTCGTTTTTCCGTCTATTACTGAACAACTTCCAGCTCCAGGGCATCTGCGAATCGCCGCATCCAAACCTAATAACGAGTCGTTGAGCTCTATCATTCCGCAAGCCACTTATCTCGTACGAAGCTTCCATCCACAAATACTGAATCCAAGTTTCCGATCCACCTATCAATTATTATCAGACCCGAAAAATCAGTAGATTTTAAATTAGTTTTACAATAAATATCCAATTTAACCCCCATGAAAGGGAGACTACCCGTCTTATTATTCCATAAGGTTAGTGGGTCTTTATGGCGACCCTGGACACGACTAAGTCTACCCCAGCCTACGACTGGCTGAATTTGGTATGTAGTCTTCGTTGGTTGTATAAAACTTTCCACCTGAAATTTGTTAGCATAGGCCCACGCCTTCATATATCCCCCATAGAACGGTACGTACAGCTTTTCGGTATTTAGAAGGCGTGGCCTCAATATTTCAACGAAATGGCTGCAATTTGGAATTTTGTAGGTTGTGTTCTCAGTATACCATAGAAATTGCTGAAACTTTGTGTAGAGTCTTCGGTGGGGGTAAAAAACTTTCCAGCTGAAATTTGTCGGTATAGGGTCAAGCTTTTATATATCCCCCATAGAACGGTACCTAACGAATTCCGGTATGGCATGAAATTTGTTTGTATAGGTCCACGTTTCCATATAGCCTTTATAAACTTTACCTCCGAAATTCCGGTATTTTGAAGGTTGTGGCCTCAATATCCCACAGAAATGGCTGAAATTTGGAATTTTGTCGGCATAGGTCCTCGCCTTCATATGGACCCCACAGACCGCTACCTCCCGATTTTCCGTTTTTGAAGGTTGTGGCCTCAATCTCTCACCGAAATGGCTAAAATTGTGTATTTAGTTGGTGTCTACAACTTTCAGCCCATAGAACGGTTCCTCGCGATTTGCGGCATTTTGAAGGTTGTGGCCTCCATATCCCACCGAAATGACGGAAACTGTGTATTTACACTTCCATGAGAGTATAAACATTTCCAGGAGATACTTATCAGTGTAAGTCCACGTCTTCATATAGCCCCCACAGAAGCATACCTCCCGAGTTTCGGTATTTTGAAGGCAGTATACGTGCAAGTTTTGGTATAGGGAAGTTCCCATTTAAGATTTTTTGAAGATTTTTGTCACATTTTAGAATTAAATTGGTTGTTAATTGGAATTTTGTGTTCCCAGAAGATAGAAAACTTACTCGCAAAATGCTCGTCATGTATATCCAGGTTTAATTCTAATCGGTATTACCCAATTTTATTTATTTCGAGGGTTTTTCTTTGTCAACCGAGATTGCTGTAATTTAATATTGTGTAATGTTAGAGGATACAAAACTCAATTCAGAAAATTGTTTAATATTGGTCCATGTTTTGGAAAGAACAACGTTGACGCCCCATATGATCTTTTCTTTTAAAGGGAAACTAATTGCTCTTTTAAAGGAAACTTATTGTTCCTATTCACTTCAATAACGTTCATGGTAGAGGGTATACAAAATTCGACCGGGCCGATCTTAATACTGTTTACTTGTTTTAATCACATTCTCTCATTAATATGAAGAATAACCGAACCGAAGTTATAAATAAATTCTCAAATGCCATCCACTACCCTTTGGTGGAGTTTCATTAAAACGTATTCGTGCGTAAAACAATTACATCTTTATACAACAAATACAACAAAAAAATAAGTTTTTAGTGCAATAACCGAAAAGAGAAAAAGAAATACATACCATATATTTTGGGGAGTTTTTTGAGAAGTCTGGATAAATATTTTCATTATTATTACTCGTGTGCAGTGTGTTCGTTTGTAACGATTCATTCATTTCGTTAATTCATTACAATCCTCATCCCTTTTATCGCAAGCGACGTTATGTGTTGAGGGCATCAGAAAAAAAAAACATCTTGGGTAAGTTTTTATTTCAACTTCAGCGAAGTTGGTTTAAAATAAAAGCTATAGAACATAAATGGAGAAAAATATTATACAAAAATATTGTTGTGGTATGCATTTTATTAAAATCGCATTAAAACAATTTCGCAACATTCCTTATGATGGTATTATTGCAATTGTTTATTGTTGTCTGGCTATGGCAAAAACGTGATTTTTTTTTTTTCAATCGTTAAATAAGGAATTTTGTTTTTAATTAAATTGCAAGGAGGAAGTATCAACTTCTAGGGTTTACAAAGGCCAAGGAATATTTTCATACAAACGTAGATGGCTGTAATATAATATTGTTTTTTGTATGTCGAAAATAGAATTGACTTCCAAGAGCCTCTAACAACTCATACTCCCCAAGTTTTGTGGTGATGTCCATCAATCGCGAGTTTTCCTTTGAAGTTTTGGCCTTTCAGAAGACTGTTTTACAAAGCCAGTGTAAATTGATACGTTTAACTATGTCTTTTTGGGTGTTTAACCCTTACATCAGCCTTCCGAGACTTCATCACTGCTGCAACCGCTAGCCATATACCTACCTGGTGGTCTAATACCCAAAGTGAGACCAAATTTCGCAGCAGAGGTGATGGGATTAGCAAATAAGCGTGATGAGCTTCGTCGTGCTACAGAGTCGGGTAGCTGACACTGGAAGTTAACAGGTTGGTCGATGAGCTTAAGCGGAACAAGTGGCTAAATCATCTTAAAAGTTGCACCATTGCATTATAAGTCAAACTCTTTGTATTTTCACATCTTTTCTGTTGCTTTCATGTAAGAAACATTTCAAATATAATAAAAATGAATTTTGTTTATGTATAAGTAATTATGCTGTTACACGACAAGCTGCCAAATGTAAATAATCTAAGTATCTTTGATAACGTGTAACAAAATATGTTTACTTGTGTACGTTCAGAGTGAAACAAAATCTATATAAATATCAAAAGCGGTTCGTTGGTAATGGCATCAGTTCAGAACGGCTGGACCGATTTGAATAAATCTTTGACCAAGATTTGACCACACGCCCACATTTACGCCCACTTTTTTCAATTTTCATATTTTCTACAAAAACTACTGAACTGATTATCCTGTCATGGTATGTACAGGAATGGCCCCAGGTGAAAAAATTCTATATTTAAATTAATTACGAATGTATCGGTTTGGAAATTAATTTGCTAGACAGTTGTGGTTGTGTCTCGGACCTTACCTACTTTTTTCGACCCAAAGACTTGACCACGCCCACTTTTTAAAATATGTTAGATCTACAAAACTACTGAACCGATTTTCCTGAAATTTTCAGGGAATGTACAGGGATGCTCTCCGGTGGAAATATGATGCATATTTTCTTGAATTACGAAGGTGGCGGGGTACTTCCCTTTGCCATATTTAAAAAATGCCATATCTTATGAATAAAAATCGAATGCGGTCATAAACCAACTTAGGTTTTTATGGAAAGAAAATTTTACCGCGCCCACTTTTTTCAATTTTCATTTCAATTAAAGTTTTTCTGCATAAAAGTACTGAACCGATTTTTATACCCTATACCACAATGTGGAAAAGGGTATAATAAGTTTGTTTTCCCAAAAATTCATGTAACGCCGCGAAATATTCGTCGTAGACCCCTCATGTGGTATACCAAACTTCATATCTCGACGAGATAAAGCGATTTAGCGATGTGTGTCCGTCCGTCCGTCCGTCTGTCCGTCCATTAAAAATTGTAATCAAGCTAGAGGCCGCAATTATGGACCGATTGTCACGAAATTTAGTATGGAGGTCGGGTTTGGACCAGAATAGAACTGATTAGTTTTTGGCGATGATCGTGAAATGTTAAAGGGATGAAATGGACCAAAAACAAAATTTTTGCTCGATTTTGTAGCCGCTCTGTAGGTCCCAATAATAGTCCGATCGGCGCGAAATTTTAAACGTAGTTTTGGTTTGAGATGAAGAAGTAGCGTGCAAGTCAACGGTATGATCGGATAATATTTAGCGGGTTAAATTGATCAAAACTTTTGTGTGAAAATTGGTAAAATTTCTAATGCACATCTTATAACAGCTAGCCCGGAAAGCTAGTGCACAGGGATAGTGGTATAGGGTATCACATGGTCGGCCCCGTCCGACTATAGTCTGTTCTTACTTGTTTTTACATATTTTATTGAATTCCAGAGGGGGAAGTCCTCCCCTATGCGATATTTAAAAAAAACGCTATATTTGCAAAACTGATGCATGTATCGGTTTAAAAATTTACGGATTTATCTACAAGGTAGTACTTCTTTGGGGCCTAAAGACCCGACCGCGCCTGTTTTTTTTTAATGTTATATCTCCAATACTACTGAACCGATTTCCACCAAATTTGCAGCAAAAGCTCAATGTTTGCCGTTGTTATGTGTATTTTATGAATTTCGGTGGAGGTGGGGTACCTTCTCTACGCCTTTTTTTAACGCTAAATGTATAAGCCAAACTTATGATTATATCGGTTTCAGCATAAATGTTGGGAGGCAATGGAGTTGTGCGTACCCTAGGTACATGTTTGGAGCCAAAATACCGGACCACGCCCACTTTTTTTAAATATGTTATGTCTTGAAAACTTATGACAACGCCCACTCTTTTCAATACATTATTTTTCTAAAACTAATAAACCTAATTTCTTGCAATTTTCAGAAAATATTCAGAAATATCCCGTGGTCCAAAATGCTATAAATTTTGGACGAATTTCGGGAGCATCGACTTGCAATTAATTTTTTAGACAACGGTGGTTGCGCCCTCGATCAAGAAAAACGATATATGTACAAATTTCCTTAAATAGTGAGGTTCAACGGTCCATCAGCCATGAAAAACTAAAACATATAAGTTTTAATAACCGAAAGAATTCGATTTAAACATTTTTTTAACGTTTATATTTGGATCGCTTTAGGATAAAGACAGGGGACATGGACGATAACACTGTGAACCGAAATTTTGGGGGGTGGAAAATTCCTATTGGAGATGAAAGCCCTTGGTGAGTATATACAGAACCACGAAGGACAGATTCGCCGTGAGTCGAACTTTCGCGATATGCCGTGATGAATATTTTGCTAGAGACCCTAAAAGCCATCTGGAATCAGCGTTATATCTTTGTTCGCTGTTGTTTAAGCTTATATATAAGATGACAGTTCTTCAGTCAAATCAAATGAGGATTTTTTTCCTAGAACATTTCGACCTTCTAACTCGCTTCCTTCAATGTCCTTTTCGTCCTTTATTTCAAGAACCGTAATAAAAGTGGCACAAGATTACATTTTTCAGCTTCGGAATATTCTACAAAAATGTCGCTCGGAAGATTTTAGGTACGGTTCCCAAAGACATAAAATCGATAAAATCTTGTTTAAGCGGTCGTTTTTCACTTTTACCCGAATCTTGCTCAGACAGCCCTATATCTATTTATTTCAATATATTATTGTTAATCTATTGATGGGCTAGAATTCTCGGAGTCGATAAAACAGTTGGATCTCGTTTTGCTAAGCACGTTAATTTCATTATTTTTTGGAATAAAGATCCGGATATCCGAATTATGGAACCGGTTATTCTGATATTAAAACCGAATTTTATCCGGTTTTTATGAACCGATTAACTGTATATGTATATCATTAGAAAGCTATTAAAATTGTCAATCAGATATGATTAATATGCATTAGACATTTTAAGCGGCTTTGGTGCTGGAACCAAAAAACCGTATTTTTGAACCGTTTCTTAACGTTTGTGAGGATACATTTCTGTGCGTGAAAAAAATTATTATCATGACCTGGGGGGTGGAAAATTCTGTTTGGGGGTGAAAGCCCTTGTTGAGGACATACAGAAAAACGCGTGAAGGCCAGATCCGCCGTGAGTCGAACCTTTGAGTTATGGCGGGTTGAATTCTGGGATGGTGACCCATTATTGCAAGTGTTAAAAGTTACGTAATTGAATTTCAAGTGGGTTTAGGGTTCTACTGGGACAGTATGTGCTAAGTCAAATCGATTTAAGACGATTTCTGTAGAACATTTACTGTCTTACTCTTATCCTGCTGTTGTTTATGTCCTTGTTGTTGAAAAATTTATAAAAATATACTTTAAAGAAAAGGAAAGATACAATTTCGGGGTTAAAATATTAAAACAAAAAAATCCTCAGCCGATTTGGCTAGGGCACATCACCCAGTAGAACCCTAAACCCACTTAAAATTCAGTTACGTAACTTTTTACACTTGCAATAATGGGTCACCATCCCAGAATTCAACCCGTCAAAGGTTCGACTCACGGCGGATCTGCCCTTCAGGGTTCTGTGTGTCCTCAACAAGGGCTTTCACCCCCAAAAAGAATTTTCCACCCCCAGGTCATGATAATAATTTTTTTCACGCACAGAAATGTATCCTCACAAACGTTAAGAAACGGTTCAAAAATACGGTTTTTTGGTTCCAGCACCAAAGCCGCTTAAAATGTCTAATGCATATTAATCATATCTGATTGACAATTTTAATAGCTTTCTAATGATATACATATACGGTTAATCGGTTCATAAAAACCGGATAAAATTCGGTTTTAATATCAGAATAACCGGTTTCATAATTCGGATATCCGGATCTTTATTCCAAAAAATAATGAAATTAACGTGCTTAGCAAAACGAGATCCAACTGTTTTAGCGACTCCGAGAATTCTAGCCCATCAATAGATTAACAATAATATATTGAAATAAATAGATATAGGGCTGTCTGAGCAAGATTCGGGTAAAAGTGAAAAACGACCGCTTAAACAAGATTTTATCGATTTTATGTCTTTGGGAACCGTACCTAAAATCTTCCGAGCGACATTTTTGTAGAATATTCCGAAGCTGAAAAATGTCATCTTGTGCCACTTTTATTACGGTTCTTGAAATAAAGGACGAAAAGGACATTGAAGGAAGCGAGTTAGAAGGTCGAAATGTTCTAGGAAAAAATCCTCATTTGATTTGACTGAAGAACTGTCATCTTATATATAAGCTTAAACAACAGCGAACAAATATATAACGCTGATTCCAGATGGCTTTTAGGGTCTCCAGCAAAATATTCATCACGCCATATCGCGAAAGTTCGACTCACGGCGAATCTGTCCTTCGGGGTTCTGTATATACTCACCAAGGGCTTTCATCTCAAATAGGAATTTTCCACGCCCCAGACTTTGAGCTCCATTTTTGTTGCACAGTGTAATAAATCCTAAACAGCATCAATGGGCGAAAATAGCCCGACAGTCCGTAAGAGAATTAAAGGTTACAGACAAAATTTGTTGGTAAATTTAAAATCCTCCTCGGTTTGACAATGGACCGAAGAAGTGAGGTAGAAAATGCCTATTATTTTGAATTGTCAAGCATAAAGTCCACAGAAAGTTGTCATTAAAACTCATTACGACGGGTCAGCAACGCGGACCGGGGTCTGCTGGTCAAAATATAAAGATAAATTGGAAGTATTGCAATGTGGACTAGTTCTTTCACGGCATGTTTTAATGCAGTTAAAACGGAGCCGCGAAAGAGGCACTCCATTCCTCTCAAAGGGTCAGTTAAAATGCAATGCCAAGAGGTTAGTTAAAATGTAGTGCAGTATGAGTGAAAATTCATAATTTGAACCACTTCAAAATCACTTTTACATATGATTTAACTGCCTTTTTGACGCGAGTATCAAAGTATTTTGTGTAGTATAATTAAATTTGTCATTCCGTTTGTAACACTTCGAAATATTCGTCGGAGACTCTATAAGGTATATATCGCTCATTTACTCAAAGAATGACACATTTCAAAAAATCAGAAAAACGCGTCTTAAGTTGCCGATTGAAATTTGAATTCCTAACTTAAAAATAATACTTAACAAAAAATAACCACTTGGACATGCTTTCGTAAAGAGGTAGCTAGATATTAGCGCTAAATTTCTGTGCAAGATCAAACCATGATTTGAAGGGTTTTAGTGCTCAAAACACTTTATTGTTGATTTATGCTCTAACTCCTAGTAAATGAGCTGTAACTCGTTGAGTTTTAGAGGTATGAACATAAAAATTTGTCACAAGATTAAGTAGATGTCGTAGAAAAAATAGAAATTGCTAACCCAGAAACCGAACTTTTTGAGTTATGCCACTGTTTGAGTAAATGAGCGATATATTCTTGATCAGCATAAAATTCAGTCGATATAACCATGTCCTTCCGTCCGTCTATTGAAATCAAGGTACAGCTCGCAATTTGTAAGATAGAGCTTTATTATTTGGTATAGAAGTTTTTATTACTCCTAGGATGTTTGGTATTAAAATGGTCTATATCGGTCCATCTTTCGACATAACTCCCACACAACGGTACCTCCCCATTTTCGGTATTTTCTGGTATTTAGCCTTCGTTTGAGGTATACAATTTTCCGCCTAAAATTTGTCGGCATTGGTCCATGTCTTCATACAGCCCCCTCCCGATTTTCGGTACTTTCAAGGTTTTATACCCAATGTACCACTGAAATGGCTGAACTTTGGTATTCAGTCTTCGCTGGGGTATAAAACTTTCCACCTGAAATTTGTCGGTATAGATCAACGCCTTCATATAAACCCAATAAAACGGTACGTTCCGATTTTTGGTATTTTTAATGTTGTCACCTCAATATCTCTTTTGCATCCAAGCCCACTATGTAAATTTGTTTCTATTTTTTACTAAATAGCTAATGAAACAGCAAAATACAATTATTTCATACTCATATACGTAAGTTATTTTTATACCCTCCACCATAGTATGGAGGGTATATTAAATTTGTTTTTCCGTTTGTAACGCATTGAAATACTCATATGCGACCCTATAAAGTACATATATTTTCTTGATCAGGGTAAAATTCTGAGTCGATCTGTGCATGTCCGTCCGTCCGTCTGTGGTAATCACTCTAGCATCCACAAAATGGAGATAGGACGCTGAAATTTTTGGAAATGCGTCTTTTGTTTGCAGACAGGTCAAGTTCGATGATGGGCTATATAGGTCCACGTTTTGGTATAGCCCCCATATAACGGTACCCCCCGATTTACGGTATTTTGCCGTTTTTAGCTACATTTTCAGACCGATTTAGCTATAATTTGACATTTAGGGTTCTTAAGTGTCAATAAACTTATATAACAAAAGTTGTGGACATAGGTCCACGTTTTGGTATAGCCCCCCTATTACTGTATCCCCCCGATTTACGGTATTTTGACGTTTTTAGCTACATTTTCGGACCGATGAAGCTATAATTTGACATTTAGGGTTCCTAAGTGTCAATAAATTTATATAACAAATTTGTGGACATAGGTCCACGTTTTGGTATAGCCCCCATATAACGGTACCCCCGATTTACGGTATTTTGACGTTTTTAGCTACATTTTCAGACCGATTTAGCTATAATTTGACATTTAGGGTTCTTAAGTGTCAATAAACTTATATAACAAAAGTTGTGGACATAGGTCCACGTTCTGGTATAGCCCCCATATAACGGTACCCCGGATTTAAGGTATTTTGACGTGTTTAGCTACATTTTCAGACCGATTTAGCTATAAATTGACATTTAGGGTTCTTAAGTGTCAATAAACTTATATAACAAAAGTAGTGGACATAGGTCCATGTTTTGGAATAGCCCCCATATAACGTTACGGCCCGAATTCAGGTATTTTGACGTTTTAAGTCACATTTCTAGACCGAATTAGCTATTATTTGATATTTAGGGTTCTTAGCGACCACAAAACTTATATTCGAAAAAATTATGAACATAGGTCCATGTTTTGGTATAGCCCATAAAACGGTACCTCCCGATTTTCGGTATTTTGAAAATTTTACCTACATGTTTTTAACCGAATTATCTGTAATTTGACATTTGAAATTCTTAGTGGTCACCACACCTCTCCACCAAAAATTGTCAAGAAAGGTCGATGTATTGATAAAGCCCCATATAAAAGTACCTCCCGATTCTCAGTAATTTGATGATTTTAGCTACAATAGTAAACCGAACTAGCAGTAATTTGACATTTGAAGTTCTTAGTGGTCACAACACCTATCCATCAAAAATTGTCAACATAGGTCCATGTTCGGATATAGCTCCCATATAACGTTACTTAACAATTTTCAGTAATTTGGCAATTTAACTACAAGTTTTAACCGAACTAACTGTAATTTGACATTTGAAGGTTGTAGTGGTCACCACACATCTGCATCAACAATTTTCAACATAGCCCCAATATAACGATACTTCCCGATTTTCGGTACTCTGATGATTTTACTTAAAATATTTAACCGAACGTAGGTCCATGTTTTGGTATAGCCCCAAAACAAACCTCCCGATTTTCGAACCTAGCTTTATTTCTTGGAAGAACTTTCTGTAATTTTAAATTTAAAAGCCAACAAAAATTCGGCAACAAAATTGTTCATTTAAGTTCATATTTTCGTATAGCCCACATACCTCCGAACTAGCTGTTAATGACATTTGAAGTTCCCACGTTATGTACCGTTTTTTGGTGTTTTGAGGATTCTAGCTACAATTTTTAACCGAATTAGGAGTTATTTGACATTAAAGGCTCCCATCAAAACTGTCAACATAGGTCCATCTTTTATTATAACCCCTATATAACGGTACCTCCCAATTTCTAGCCCACCAAAAATTGTCAACATACATAGTTAGATATAGGCACCATAAAAAAGGGCTTCCCGAATGAAGCATTTTATGTACATTATATGACATTTTAACGTACCCACTTAAAGTTGGGGACAGGAATGAAAAACTAATTATTCCATTTTAGTTCAGAATATTTTATGGTGGAGGGTATGAAACTTAACGCTTTTTTACTTGTTTATATTGTTATATTCACACCAAAATAGATCCCTATAAATTTTGGTGATGATAGCAAAATATTAAGGGGATGAAATGGACCCAAAACAGAATTTTGATCCGATTTTGTAGTGGTTCTGTAGGTCGCAATAATTGTCTGATTGGCGTAATTATATCCTCACCATTAATGCTAACGAGGGTATATGTATATACTTTGATAAGACCAAAAATATGCCTCATCGAAATAACGGTTTGGACGAAGTCCGTTTTATACAATTTGGAGTCGATTTAACCATGTCTGTCCGTCTGCCTGGCTGACTGTTGTGCACCATAAACTTAGTTCTTCGAACTTAAATGGGCCATATCGGTCCACTCCTTCAGGTACCTCCCACACAAAAGTTAAAATTGTTTCTGTATTCTCGAAGCGAACAATCGATTTGGTCCCAACTTTGCACATCGTACAGTTAATTCCAGATATAAATCGGTTTCGAAGTAACTCCCATACAAAATTCGGGTAAAGTGATGTTTAAGACCACTTCTCGGATCATTTTGAATTTTTTTTCAAACAGGTTGTCCTGCTCCTGCAGCTCCCTTTACGACGGCCCTAGTCCATACTTCCGGAGATAATAGCCAAAACTCTCCAAGAAACAGCACGAATAAAGTGGAAAATCTGTAAAATAACTCTCGCAGGGAGTTTCTGATTGGTATTACTTCACCCAACAATGTACCTGGTGTTTTTCAGTAGGTTGTACCAGCGGCCAACTTTACAATGGTAACATTTTTTCCGGAGTAAGTCCATACTTCCTGAGATAATGGCCCAAAAGCTCCAAAAACCCTGCCACGCATACTAAAATGGCTATTAATTGAGCTTGTCATGACCTAAGGAGTTTTGTATTGAAAAAGTAATATTTAGCGAAGTCCACACACATCCAACCAATACGCTACGATCGTTTCGCTGGTGGTTTTAAGCCAGCTCATCAGGCATATTTAGATGTGGTGCTAGACAACGCCTGAGTTTAAAAACGTGCATATATACTAAACTTATTGCAAATTTGCATTTGGGAAGTATTTTTGAAGCCTTTTTACTATCAAGTCAGCCTAGTGTCTCTGGTATTCCTAGTATCCTTCTTCCATACCCACTCATATACAATCGAAGACTTTTTGCTTCGTGAATTGTAATGCCTTCCAGTTCAGAAGTTTGATAGATTCCCAGCAAACCAAAATCGGAAGAAACATACGAATTCGGACCGAAAGTCGTCCAAAACTTTTGAATTTCATTAGATTTTACTTCCTAATTCGGACCGATATCTGTCCGAACGTCGGTTAATAAATAAGAAATTCATGCGATAGTTCATCAGAATTCGGACCGAATTCAGTCCAAAAGTCTGCAAAAACTTCCTATTTTCATACAATACTATCTTCCGCATAAACCACTTTGTAAAAAAAAAATGAAATAACAAATAATTCAAAAAATAAGTTTTAGTGTTTTATTTATAAATGCACTTAAAACTAGAAAATAACTTGTCGCTTATCCTCAATAAGTTTATTCTTCCTCATGATGGAATCTGTCAAATAAAACGCTTGCATTTAAATTAAAAATGGTGGCAAAATTAAACGGCAAGCGTTTTATTTGAGAGATTCCATCATGAAGAATGTACTTATTGAGGCTAAGCGACAAATTATTTTCTAGTTTAAAGTGCATTTATAAATTATTTTTATTTTATTTTTAATTTTTAGTAAACAACAACAACATCCTAATACACCTGAAGATCGGCTTTACCACCCGTGAAACGTAGTGTAATGGTTGGATGCGTAGGACTTCGGTAGACTCCTAATTTTTCAATGTATCTCTAAAGGCCTAACAGCTCAACTCGAAAGAGAATTAATTAAATATCACTATAAATGGCCTTCGCCTTAATAAGGCAAAAATGAAAAAAAAAAAAAAAATTGTTCAACAAATTCTTTCCTGTTGCACGAATGAGTGACCTTTTGTCTATTAATGACTAAAATAACTTTCATTCCATTTAAATATTGAAAAGGGTCCCGCGCAAACCACTTTTAATTTTTATGATATATGAAATAAAGTTATAAAAAATATAAAATGATTTATATGTAATAATACTATGATAAAATTAGTGAGACTCAAACGGTCGTGTCATGTTGGTTATTCCGTGTGCCCCTATACCTTCTTTCAGTTAAATATGTATCTGCTTACAGTGACTTCAAAAAATTTTCAGAAATGCTGAAAAGTAAAAACTTTAAAAGCTTTTTTCAAATGACTTTATAATTAAGATTTTATGTAAGCTTAGGTAAAAACTCATCGAAACATCATACAGGGATACGAGGTTGTAAAAAAGTCATAACCCTAATACATATATTCCCTAATATGTACATACAGTGCTGGACATATCAATGAAAACTTGTTTCAGAAAACTAAATACAAAAATTTTTGACTAAGTACATTTATTCCTTAGTCAAATATAACTGCATGTTTAATTTTATGCAAACATATGCAGCTATATCTAGCTAAGGAATAAATTAATTTAGTCATAAATTATTATATTTAGGTTTCTGAAAAAGTTTCCATTGATGTGTCCAGCACTGTATATTCCCACAACATCCCCGACGGGACAGGGAGACTTCGCAATCATATAAATAAATTCCGCGGAAAGCTAGTGATCAGAGGAAGTGGTGTAGGGTATCACATGGTCGGCATTGACCTCTTTTACTTGTTGTATAGGAATTTATTTCGGCGTCAGGTTGTCTCCCGATATTTTTTCTCATATT
>NW_027411755.1:143607685-143814561 GCF_047663935.1 Musca autumnalis | reverse complement strand
TAAATTCTCAAATGCCATCCACTACCCTTTGGTGGAGTTTCATTAAAACGTATTCGTGCGTAAAACAATTACATCTTTATACAAAATAAAAAAAGAAGTTTTTAGTGCAATAACCGAAAAGAGGAATATAAATACATACCATATATTTTGGGGAGTTTTTTGAGAAGTCTGGATAAATATTTTCATTATTATTACTCGTGTGGAGTGTGTTCGTTTGTAACGATTCATTCATTTCGTTAATTCATTACAATTCTCATCCGCTTTATCGCAAACGATGTTATGTGTTGAGGGCATCAGTAGAAAAAAAAACATCTTGGGTAAGTTTTTATTTCAACTTCAGCGAAGTTGGTTTAAAATAAAAGCTATAGAACATAAATGGGGAAAAATATTACACAGAAATATTGTTGTGGTATGCATTTTATTAAAATCGCATTAAAACAATTTCGCAACATTCCTTATGATGGTATTATTGCAATTGTTTATTGTTGTCTGGCTATGGCAAAAAAGTGATTTTTTTCAATCGTTAAATAAGGAATTTTGTTTTTAATTAAATTGCAAGGAGGAAGTTTCAACTTCTAGGGTTCACAAAGGATAAGGAATATTTTTATACAAACATAGATGGTTGTAATATAATATTGTTTTTTGTACGTCTAAAATAGAATTAACTTCCAAGAGCCTCGGTTGCTATACTCTAACTACTCATACTCCCCAAGTTTTGTGGTGATGTCCATCAATCGCGAGTTTTCCTTCGAAGTTTTGGCCTTTCAGAAGACAGTTTTATCAAGCCAGTGTAAATTGATGCGTTTAACTATGTCTTTTAGGGTGTTCCTCTGGATTACCTTATAGGTGGGCCCTGACCTCAGCAACCGCTAGCCATATGCCAACCTGGTGGTCTAATATCCACAATGAGACCAAATTTCCCAGCAGATGTGATGGTATTAGCAAATAAGCGTGATGAGCTTCGTCGTGCCCCACCATGATATTGAGGGTGTAATTAAATTTGTCATTCCGTTTGTAGCACATCGAAATATTTGTCGGGGACTCTATAAAGTATATATCGTTCATTTACTCAAAGAGCGACACATTTCAAAAAATCAAGTTTCGAGAAAAACGCGTCTTAAGTTGCCGATTGAAATTTGAATTCCTAACTTAAAAAAATTACTTAACCAAAAATAAAATAAAACTTGGAACAGCTTTTGTAAATAGCTAGCCAGATATTAATCCTAAATTTCTGTTCAAGATCAAGCATGATTTGAAGTATTTTAGTGCTACATAAACTCAAAAAACTTTATAGTTGACTTATGCCAAACTTCTTTTAAACGATCTCTAACTCGTTGAGTTTTAGAGGTATGAACATGAAAATTTGTCACAATATTAAGTAGAAGTCGTAGAAAAAATAGAAATTGCTAACCCAGAAACCGCACTTTTAGAGTTATGCCACTGTTTGGGTAAATGAGCGATATATTCTTGATCAGCATAAAGTTCTAAGTGGAGATAACCATCTCCTTCCGTCCGTGAAATTAAGATACAGCTCGCAATTTGTAAGATAGAGCTTTATTATTTGGTATAGAAGTCTTTAATACTCCTAGGATGTTTGGTATTGAAATGGTCTATATCGGTCCACCTGTCGATATAACATACAACGGTACCTCCCGATTTTCGGTATTTTGAGGTATTGGCCTCATTAACACACCAATTTCGCTGAAGTTTGGTATTTAGCCTTCGTTTGGGATATAAAACTTTCCACCTAAAATTTGTCGGCATTGGTCCATGTCTCCATGCAGCCCCCTATAGAACGGTACCTCCCGATTTTCGTTATTTTCAAGGCTTTATACACAATGTACCACTGAAATGGCTGAACTTTGGTATTTAGTATTCGCTGGGGGTATACAACTTTCCACCTGAAATTTGTCGGTATAGATCAACGTCTTCATATAAACCCAATAAAACGGTAGCTTCCGATTTTCGGTATTTTGAAGGCTGTGACCTCAATATCTCTTTTGCATCCAAGCCCACTATGTAAATTTGTTTCTATCTTTTACTAAATAGCTGATGAAACAACAAAATATACCCATATTTCATACTAATATATGTAAGTTATTATTTTTTATATTGTTATATGATTTTTATTTAATTGCTAGTGCTTTTATATTTTTTCTTTATTATAATTTGAAATTATAATAAATATTTTTAATTTTCCAAAATAGTCTGGCTTAATCCCATTGCTGCCAAAGAAAAACTTCTCATTGAAGTTTTTTCTTGGTTCACCTTTAAGGCCTCGATACATAAGAAACATGGCATTCTTGCTGAAGTCATATCGGATAAAAGACTAAAGGCCTAATAAAAAGATTTCAAAATCACATTTGAATTAGGTCGAACTTGGTCTTTAGTCATTTACCAGATATGACTTAAGCAAGAATGCCATGCTTCTTACGTATCGAGGACTTTATACTTCGAGTTGACGATTGATGTTTGGGTATAAAAAGTTTTTTTGTTGAAGAAGTTATTGAAAAATAACAAAAAACAAAGAAACTGATGAGATCCTGTGGCGAGGATTGAAACTAGTCTTCCCTGCCTTACCACTAATAAATTAGTTGTTTTAAATATTATAACAACAACAATGGGATTAAGCCAGGCTATTTTAAAAAAATCAAAATTGCAACAGCTAACTCCAAAAAAAAATCGCCACCAATGTTCTTTAAATAGTTTTAACTAAATAAAACAATAAATAAAAAACATACAATTTTTTTAAATGGACCAATATTAAAGAATTTATGAGTATTTCTTTGCATATAGATTTTACATAATTCGACTTTTTCAAGGCGCGATATCTCTAGAACCTATAGTCAAACAAATAAAAAAAATCTAAAAATATACTGCAATGTTTTGCTGTTGAGCTGCATTACCACAACAGAAAATAAAGGAAATCAAAGACGTCATTTTGAAAATGTGTCCGATTTCACTCAGTAATCCCCATATATACCAACGAATATTTCGACAAATTTAAATAAACCCTCCATATTATGGTGATTAAAAGGTCCCGCACAAACAACTTTGAAATTGATGAGCTCAGCGCTAAAACGGCCTAAACCGCATGCCACATAGTCACATTGACTATAAAGATTTAACCGGAACATTTTGAAATAAATTCTAAAAACTCCATATTGCATTATTTTTGCAGGTAGTATAACCTACCTCCTACCTATACTCCATATTGCATAAGTATTATACAATGTAATATGGAGTATTTTTAGTATTTACAGTATAGTCTCGATATCCGGACCATTTTGATTTAACCGGAACATTTTGAAATAAATTCTAAAAACTCCATATTGCATAAGTATTATACAATGTAATATGGAGTATTTTTAGTATTTACAGTCGATATAACCATGCCCGTGTGTCCGTCCGTCTGTTGAAATCAAGATACAGCTTGCAATATTTAAGACAGAGCATTATAATTTGGTACAGAAATTTATGTTACCCCTAGGATCTTATTGAAAAAGGGCTATATCGGTCCACGTTTTGATATTTCCCCATAGAATGGTACCTCCCGATTTTCCGTTTTTTAAAAGTTTTAGCCACATTATTTTACCGAAATGAATGAATTTTAGTATTTAGTCTTGTTTGAGGTTACAAAACTTTCTTCCAGAAGTTTGACAATATAGGTCTACGTTTTGATATAGCCCCCATAGAACTAAATTAACCCTCCTTTGGAGCTTCACAACTTTACCCCAGCAATTTGTCAGTATAGGTCCATATTTTAATATAGTCCCCATAAAACGGACCCTCCCGGTTTTCGACATTTGTATGAGTTTGCTATATTGTCCACTGAATAATAAAATTCGGTGTTTGGTCTACTTTGGAACTGCAAAATTTGCGCCTAGAAATTTGTCAGTACAGGTTATCGCCCTTAGAACGGTAACTCCTGTTTTAACCACATTATTCCACCAGAATTGGGATTAAGAATTCTTTGGGGTTACAGAAATTTGTCAGCATAGGCCCACGTTTTGATATAGCCCCCATGATGTACGGTTTTATAAGAGGTATTGTGGGTTCTCTGGTTGGATAGATAGAGAAAACCTTATTTTAGTATGTTCCGAATATGAAGGTACCTCCAAAATTTAACTTTTTTTAAGGTTGTTAATATAGTTCAAAATATGTCGAAAAAGTCATAACCCTAATGTATATACCCTCTTTAGCCTAAAGGCTGAGGATATAACAAGTAAAAAGTCTTTAAGTTCGGCCGGGCCGAACTTTTTATACCCTCAAGAGTCAAATTGAGGGTAGTTTCATCAAAACAATGTAGACCCTCAAAAATGGACCCATGTTGACGAATTTTAGTGAAGAAATTTCGTGACCACTGAAAATTCCTGAAAATCGGGAGGTACAGTTATATGGGGGGATATACCAAAACATGGACCTATGTATATTGACGATTATTTTGAATAGATAAATTGTAGCTAAAATTTTCAAAATTGCAGCTAAAATTCTCAAAATACCGAAAATCGGGAGATACCGTTATATGGGATATACCAAAACATGAACCTATGTTGACGATGTTTCGTTGGAGATGTTTTATGACCACTGAGAACTTCAAATGCCAAATTACAGCTATTTCGGTTAAAAACTGTAGCTAAAATTCTGAAAATACCGAAAATCGGGAGGTACGGTTATAAGGGGGCCATACCAAAACATGGACCTATGTGGACGATGTTTGGTGGAGATTTTTCATGACCACTGAGAACCTCAAATGTCAAATTGCAGATGTCAGGTTACAAATTGTGGCTATAATTCTCAAAATACCGAAAATCGGGAGGTACCGTTATATGGGGGCTATACCAAAACATGGACCTATTTTGACGATGTTTGGTGGAGATATTTCATGACCACTGAGAACCTTAAATAGCAAATTACAGCTAGTTCGGTTAAAAATTTTAGCTAAAATTCTCAAAATACCGAAAATCTGGAGGTACCGATATATGGGGGCTGTACCAAAACATGGACCTATGTTGACGATGTTTGGTGGAGATGTTTTGTGACCACTAAGAACCTCAAATGTCAAATTGCAGATAGTTCGGTTAAAATTTGTGGCGAATGACGTCAAAATACCTCAAATCCGGAGGTACCGTTATGTGGGGGCTATACCAAAGAGTGGACCGATATAGCCTATCTTCGAACTTGACCTGCCTATGGAAAAAAGACCATCGGGTGCAAAATTTCAGCACTCTATCTCAATTATTGCGGACGCTAGAGTGATTACAACAGACGGACAGACGGACGGACAGACAGCTAGACGGACATGGCTAGATCGTCTTAGAATTTTATCCTGATCAAGAATATATATACTTTATAGGGTCGCAAATGATTAGTTCGATGTGTTACAAACGGAATGACAAACTTAATATACCCTCCATACTATCGTGGAGGGTATAAAAACCGTAACCACTAATATTGCTAAAAACTTCAATACGATCGTCAAACTGGTAAAATTTTGGAAATCCTGTTTTCTATTATAATAAAATACAAGCTTTTTTTCATTTTTTTAAATAAGAAGATATTTCAAAACTTATTAAACTGACCGAATATGTTTGCTTGTTTACAACATTTCTATAAATTTAATTTCAGTTGTTGGAACAACAAGCGAATGTGACTTTAACTGACATTCTCAAGATCGTAGTGAATTATGGTCCGTCTACGGTATAATACAATTAATGCCAGACGACAGCAATGTCACATTTTTCAACTACAACTGTGCCCTCAGTTCCCTCTAATGCATATTTGAAGAAGATGCTGAAGCAGTAGCTTATATGACTTGCGAAGAGAACAGCAGCTGTACCTAATATGCCATCTAATAAAGCAATCAAATAAATCTTCCACAAAAAAGAAGGCATGCTTCATTTATTGCACATTACCATACTTGATTTGCCGCCGCCGCCAACATCCTCCACTAACAAAAATAAATAAGACCCCAAGTGCAGTTGTGAAATGGATGTCGGGTGGGGGGGACAATGAAATCTTTCTCAATGATGGCATTAAAGAAGGCCTACAAATCAACGGTAATAGAGAATCAGTGGTAGCAGCAGCCGCATGAACAACAACGATGACAATAACAATAAACAATAATAACTCCAACCAACGCCAATATTTGTGGTGGATATGTAACGAGTAGTTGTTGATGTGCGGCATGCAACACCACGCCTTCTCCTTCCCCGTTATGGCCATCCGCCCCCTATCTCTTTCACTTCTCTTGGCCAACCAACTGAGCGAATGAGCAGTAAATAACCAACTAAAAAGTCAGTGTAAGATTTGCTACACTTGAGTTGTGTGTGTGGAATAATGAAATGAATGAACAAACCAGCGAGCGAACGAACTTATCTTCTCTTCACTACACTACTACAATTGCTATGATAAATTACAGCATGCAACACGAACGACATCAACAATAACCAAAGTCGCAAAAAACACAACGAAGACCCTGAAAAACAAAGAATAACAGACATATAAACACAGCAGATTATCTCATTAAACGGAAATGAGGCAGCAACTACACTTGTTCATTTGCAATGAGTTTTTCCTTTCATTTCCTTCCGTGCATATCCGGTTTGGCCTCTTCCGAGTGGATGTGTTTCTGTCTGCATGTCTTGGTTTGGGGATTTTGACAGTGTTTCAAATCCATGCCGCCACCACCACCACGACAACCATCGTCATCATCACATGGCATGGTAAAGCATTGACATCAACAGCAGTTGCGTGAAACCGGTGATAGTAAACAGCTCTAGATGTTGGTTGTTGAAAGAAATGCCTAAAAAGACACATTTAAAATTCATGTCACATTCAGTAATTGGAGTTTGTAGCCCTCCTCGTGAGTTGTGATTTTTTTCTTAGGTAAAAGTTTCGCAAATAAGAGTCGAAATCATTCCAGATTTTTTTGTTTGGGTAAATGTGGTTTTTGTTAATAATATAGATTCTGTGGGAAGTATGCCTTTTGAAGGTCCAATGGGGAGGAAGACCTTTTGAAAGTGCTTAAGGAAAAATGTCTCGCAAATGTTATATCTTCTGATAGTCTTCCTTTTCGATTTCCGCGAAAGACAACTATTCAAAAAATAACTTTAAAAGTTCTTTCTATAGAAACAATGGCTCGTCACGGTGCTCTTGAACCACCACCAATTTAAATGCAAGGTGCTTATACCTGGTAAGTTTTTGCGCATTTCTGAAACTACAATGTTCATAGATGAGAAAAATCAAAAAACAAAAAAATCGCCGGAGCGCTTTTTGCCTTTTCAAACTGAAATTATTCCTACTTCGGCCACATATAAGTTTAATCGGTTACTTAAAACCGGTTTTAACGTCGGAATATCCGGTTCAAAAATTGAGATAACCGGATCTATCCTCAAAGAAAATTTGTTATTAACGTGTTCGTCATTACAAGAGCTATTTGTGGTAAATTTTTCAGAAGCACTCAGATGTCTACATAAGCTATAACCAATTGTTATATCTACATACCTATAGATAACCAATAACGAATATACAGAAAAACAAAACATAGTTTAATTCTGAACCAAGTCCGAATAAATGTCAAAAATTACAATGAAAACGGGACAAAATCGATTAGTTGTCAAAGAGAACCGCACCTAAAATCTTCTGAGCAACATTTTTGTAGAACTTTTGGATGCTGAAAAATCTCATCTGGTGGTACTTTCACTACGGTTCAAGAAATAAAGGACGAAAAGGACATGAAAGACATTGAGTTAAAAGAATGAAATGTTCTACAAAAAGATTCTCCAATCGATTTGATTGAAGACATGTCACCTCAAAACGAAGCTACAACAACGCCAAACAGAGATATGGTGCTATTTTCCCAAGTACTATAGGGAAAAATCAATCAATCAGCAACTTGACCTATAGCGAAAATTTCCTTTTGGCTTCTTAGTATACCCATCAAGGGCTTTCATCACCAAAAGAAATTTTCCACCCCCCAGACTTTGAGTTCCATTTTGTGTCACAGTGCACAGTGTCCGATTTTCCAAAAAACCTGGCCAAAAATCGAAAAAAAAAATAATCAATTTACACTAAAAAAGGGTCAGATATTGTTTATAGGATCCCAGTGCGTGTAGTTATGAAAAAATATATACATTTCTTGTTTAATAAGTGGGTATAAAAGCAGGTCGAAGTGGCCCTATTTGGATTTTTTTTTTCTTTTCAATATTTAAGTTCTTTATAAATCTATGATAATATGCAAAATAAACAACGATTACTAAATATTTTCTTTTTGTAATTGCAATGAAAGGTATGTAAAACGTATTTAAGATATTCAGTGTCGCCATTGAATTGTGCGTTCTTTAATAATTGATGTCCGTACTTGTTAATTTTTTCAAGATCAATTTCCACAATAAATTATGAAAATAGTTATGAGTAAGATCGAGTTGGGCCGTGTAATTATCATTTCATAAAAAAGGAAGGGTTTTTTACCAATTTCCATCGAAACATCCTGCACATATTTGCACTTTTTGTTTTTATGTGATATTTTGCCTTGCAGGTATGTACAGATTTTCCCTTAATTCAGAATGTCAGAATATAGTATAGGGTCACTTTCTGGCGTTTGGGTATAATTTGGAGTTTTGGTATATTCTAAGACCTATAGTAAAATTTTATGGCGAACAAATTTCTAGAATATTTTGGTCTGATCCGATCACATTTTATGGGAGTTTTTAAAGATTGTGGAAAAAGGGACCAAAGGACCCCTTTTATGACTCGCACGAGGGTTAATTTTTTTAAGAAAAATATTCCTCGCATTCTTGTCCAGTATAGTTACCAAAGACATTATACACCTAAAGTGCAAGGAATCCAAGGGATCTTAACTCAAATATTTCCAAAACTGTAGAAATGGTGGAAGCTTGCAACCCTATTTTTAGTTTCTTGGTTTTTTGGCAAAATTGATACTGATATTTTCTTGGTATGTAATGCAAATAGAGATTTCTTTTCTTTGGTAACTTATAGTGAATTTAGCAGAGAACATTTTTGTCTTTGACGGCAGTCTTCTAAAATGATGCTTTGCATGACAATTTTGCCAAAACTCACATGAAGTACGCCCTTAACCCTAAAATGTGTTTATAATTTTGCATATTTCTGGAGTTTAGGTAAGGTATAGAGTTTTGGTGTATTCTAGGACCCATAAGATCACGTTTTATAGTAGGAGGGACCAAAAAGACCCCTTAAATGACCGCCTGAGGGTTAAGTAATATCAAAAATGTAATCAGCGGCCGGAAAAACATAAGAACCAAGGTTAGGTCAAAATCTATTCATATTTAGAGTTTTGGCCAGGTTTTTCGGAAAATCGGACACTGTGCAGTGTTATAAAAACAAAAAAATTCTAATTATTTTTGTATGTAGAATTTAGTTATCTATTATACATATAATATTGAAAATTGTTTGTCTGTTTGTTTGTGCCATATAGACTCGAAAACCGCTGAACATATCTTACTGAAATTTTTAGGGTACATTGCTACATGGCCTGGAATGAAAATAGGCTATATCATTTTTTGAAATTTCGCGTTGATCTGGAGATATAGCATCAAAACCGGAGTTACCTCCAAAAAATTTAGATTTTGTATCCAAATATCTTTAGAACTATTACAGATACAATCTCCAAATTTTGTATGTGTGACGGAATTTGATGTAGAAATAAATTTACCAAATTATATTCAAATCGGTTCAGATTTGGATATGACTCCCACATACATATGTTTTCGGCCGATTCCCTTATTTTATGTACCAAACATGCTATTTATGTTCAATTTCAATGAAATTTGGAATGTGTGACGAAACATGGTCTGGAAATAAACGTGCCAAATTATATCAAAATCGGTTCAGATTGGATATAACTTCCACACACATATATTTTCGGCCGACTTCCTTATTTTATGTACCAAACACGCTATATATGTCCAATTGCGCTGAAATTTTGAATGTCTGACGGAATTTGTTCTAGAAATAAATGTGCCAAATTATATCGAGATTGGTTCAGATTTGGATATAGCTCCCATATACATATATTTTCGTCCGATTTCCTTATTTTATGCACCAAACACGCTATATACGTCCAGTTCCACTGAAATTTAAAATGTGTGATGGATATTGGCCTAGAAATATATGTGCCAATTTATATCGAAATCGGTTCAGATTTGGATATTGCCCCTATATATATTTTCGGCCAATTTCCTGCATTTTGTGCACCAAACATGTTATGTATGTTCAATTTCATTGCAATTTGGAATGTGAGACGGGATTTGGTGTAAAAATAAATGTGCAAAATGATATCGAGATCTGTTCACATCGGAATATAGCTCCCATATATATTTTCATGTTTTTGTTACGTATGTCCGATTTCAATGAGAAGGAATTGACCAAGGCTACAGCTTTAAATATTATATCTTTGAGAGGCTTCTAAAGAATAATGTTTTAATATGATATAATTTAACCATTATTTGAGTAAAAATTTTGAATACGAGTGGGAGTTATCGTAAGAGTAATTTAATATATCACAATATGTTAATATGTATATGACCTGGAAATAATAAGTCCCATTTATAAAATAAATTACAACTATCCTAAACCTAAGGTTCTCAAACCTGGTTCTATTCTTAATCTTATTCACTCCAAATCCAATCTGTACAAATAAAGAGAAATTAATACTGTAAGAGTATATAACTACCGTAGGAATACTTATAGTCGAAAAGGCTTTAGGAGGAGTATTACCTCCAGAAACATACACAAATACCAAAGTAGCTCCAAAACCGCCCTGAATGTGTAGAGAACGCCTTCATATCTCCTATATTTATACGTTAAAATTATATTTTATCTAAGTCGGGGTAGCAAAGCGCACCGGGTTAAGCTAGTAAACAATAAAAACAAAAAAATCAAAAAAAAAAAAAAATTATATGAAAAAAACATGATTTACAAAAAAGGTCCGTAGAGACCTTTTCACACGGCCGTGAAGTTCAGAACTGACACTCATCGGAGGGTTAACTAAATCGCAATTCAAGTTGACATTTTTAAGGATTTTTTAGGTGTTCACATCTTGGTAGTTTTTACCGTTTTTGAGATATAGTAGTTCAACTTAGGACAATGGATTGACTGTATCGCCTCCTTATATTTCAATGTTAAGCACAGTGCACTGAAAACCGGTTACAAAAGGGAAGTTTTTGCGGATTCTGAAATAGCAATGTTTATAGATGAGAAAAATCCAAAAACAAGAAAAAATCGCTAGATGGTTTTTTTAATAAATCGCGATCAAAGTTCACATTTTGAGGTTTTTCCGATTTTGCTTGGAAACCGTAAGTCCAATCAAAATGGGACTAAAGAAAATGTTGTAGCAGTGAAAATTCTGTACAAGATTTGCTGTTTGATATTTTCCTAGGTTTTACCATTTTTGAGATAGAGGTTCAGATCAAACTTTTTTCCTATGTCTTCAGTATTTAGCTCGAAAACTGCAAATCCTTTCGAAATGGGACTAATGAATATGTTGTAGCCGTGAAAATTCTCTACAAGAGTGGCTTTTGTAATTTTTTCCTAGGTTGTACCATTTTTGAGCTATAAAAGTTTAAGTTGGGAAATTGCAGTCATTACTTTGTTTTATAAGGATGCGATACAGTCAATCCATTGTCCTAATTTGAACTTCTACATCTCAATAACGGTAAAAACTACGAAGATATCATAAACGTCAATCTTGTAGAGATTTTTCATAGCTACAAAATTTTCTTTAGTCCCATTTCGATAGGACTAGCGGTTTTCAAGCAAAATCGTGGAAATCTTATAAACCCTTAAAAATGACAACTTGAGTCGCGATTTATTTAAAAGGAGATACGGCGATTTTTTTTGTTTGTTTTTTAATTTTTCTCATCCATGAACATTGAAGTTTCAGAATCCAGAAAAATTTCCCAGGTGTAAGCACCTTCCATTTAAATTTGGCTCAAGAGCACCGTGTCGTATATGGAAAGAATACCGTCAAAATTGAAACCCCCTTATTAGAGTTAAACTATTGAAGCATTGCTTTTGAAAGTTTTGTAAAGTTCTTCTATTAGTCCGGCCAAAATAGACATGCGTATAAGGGGGAAATAGCAAAAATTCCCACAAAGCTGAATTTTGGTGGAGAGCTAGGGTTAGCCATTAGAAGCAACGTCCTAAAAGTCTCCATCGATCCCATGTGTGCAAAACAAGTTATTCGGGGTCAAAGGTAATTTTTGGAGGCATTATTCAGTTTTTTTAATTTTTCTCAAAAACGGTAAGACTTAGCAAAAGCCGGCTAAAGTAAAAGTTGTATATTCAATAATTGTCTACAAGAGTGGTCTTTATGAATCTTAAAAAAGACTGACCATTTTCGAGATATCGCGATCTAAAGGTCAAATAAAGAATTAGCCGCGTAAGTACATTATGAGGCGAACCGGTTAAAGTAACGACACTATGTGTTAGTTACTTCCGTAAGCTTTCAAACGATATCCACTTTGCAGTAATCGGTTCAGTAGAACCGGGTCTAACCCGGTTTTTAAATTTGGCCTTTCGGGTCGAATAACCGGCTAACCGGATCCGCAACCGTTGAAAATTATACATTTCCGTAATCAGCGCAACAAACCCTACCTTCGGCCAAAACTTGAACAAAATCGGAGAGTTTTCGTTGGGGTCGTTCCCGTTGGGCTTTCGATTATACATGTGGGTTAAATGGGCTATTTTCGCATAAAATGACTCTAACATTGAATAACTCTACTAAACACGCTCCGATTTTATTGGATTTTTTTAGAAGATAGCTATAATTTCGCTCTTCAAGAAAATATATATTTTTTTGGGGACAGACCCGACTACTTCGCTTATTTTAACCGGTTCGTCTGAATATGTGCATATTTCCCTTATAAGTGCATAAAAATCATGTGTTTTTTAGAACAGCTATATCTCAAGAATGGTTCCTCCTAGGAAAAAAATTATAAAAGACAAACTTGTAGATAATTTTCCTGTCTACAATATTTACTTTAGTCACTTTTTGATTAGATCAACCGTTTTCAAAAAATAAATCCGAAAACCTAAAAAACCCTTAAAATTTGACCTTTGAACCCGAATAATTTTTTTTGCACACATGAGATCGATGGGGACTTTTAGGACGTTTATTCTAATGGCAAACCCTAGCTCTCCACCAAAATTCAGCTCTGTGGGAATTTTTGCTATTTCAATGTCTATTTTTACCGGACTATATGGGAAAAATACATTGTGAAGGTCATCTAAGAAAAAGAAACTTTCATGGTTTAATAAGAAAGGTTAGCTAAAGCTTTCTATCAATTTAAATTTTTTCTTTCGATTGTTCCTAAAACGTCAAAACAATATACACAATATGTGTATGTGTGTGTGCTGTTTGAATAATATGCCAAACTATTATAAAAACAATCGAATTCAATGATTTTTAAAATTGATTTTAGAACATTTTTAGAATTTATCAACTTTGCATTGAAACAAACATTTTATCATATCCACAACCTTGACACTTCATTCATTTTCGCGTTTTTTATAAAATTCTCAAAAATGGTATTGTAAACAAACCCACTAGTTGCTTTTGTGTTTACTAATTTTGACGTTTTAGGAATTCAGAAAAAACAAGGGTTCTATAGATTGTTTTCATTTAAATCTACCTCTTTACTTATACCATGGAAACTTTATAAAGGGATTCTATGGGAAAAATGCCTTGTGAGGGCTTCTAAGAAAGAAGGCTTTGTAGAGATCTTTTTAGGGAAGAAGGTCTTGTAACGACTTTTAAAAGAAGATGATCTTGGCCTTCTCAGCGAAGAAGACATTGTAAATCTTGTTACGAAGGTCTGCTGTGGTACGAATACTGTTCGAATATATGCCATTCTTTGGAATCCCTTTTTAATTGTCCCCTATTGGAGGAAGAACTTCTTGTGACCACCTACGCACTGAAGGTTGAAATCGCAAAAACGGAGACTAATGTAAACAAGTTAGAAAGGCGTTAAGATCGACCAGGCCGAACTTCTTACTTCATACCCTTCACCATGAGTTTTATTGAACTAGAATGGATCAGTTAGTTTCCTTTCGTTTATGAAAGTACTAAATTCTGCGCCACGTCAAAGCTTATTCCTAGCAGAAGTAAAATATATGGTAACTGGAGTATATAACATTATTTTAGATGGGATTTTCTACTTTCGTAGTCAGGCTTTGCTTTTGGAAAGTCCCCAACCAAAGCTGTGATATTCGTCATTACAATTTAAATCGTAAAATTTTTGGAGTATGAACCAAAAATGTGGATTAGGATTACAGTTTAAAAAGAATGGAATGGATCTTATACTTTTCGAAGAAATTTTACGACGTCAAAGTCTTGGCCTAATCGTATATTCAATTCGTAAGTTATCGAATTCATCACTCATCTTGGTTAGTGACGCCTGATTTTTGGTCATTATCTCTGTAAGTAAGATAATTTTGGAACATTCAAGACTGTATTGTGAATTTCTTTTATTGCTGTGCAAAGTCATGATGTCATCGTTATCGTTATTTGTCTTAACTTTTAAACTCCTACCATAGTAGCTGAGGAGTAAAAATTAAAGTTGTCTAATTCGAAGAAATCATTTGTAAATCCCTGCAATTTTTCACGGTTTAAGAATATTTACAAGTTGTAAAAATGGTAATTTTCTGAATGACAACACCATATTGCAACAATTAACACCCATTCCAAATGATGTCTGGAAAAGGCAAATATTTTAATACTTTAATACGTTTAATTTTGTCATGTCTGTGGCCAATGTGGAAAGGCATTGGCATTCGCCTGCCAACACACACAACCATAGAAACATATGTGAAGGACTATCAGACTCCGCAGCCTTGTTTCGAATAATTTTGCAATACATTCATACGTTTGTTGTGTCGGTCGACCGTAGTTCATTCATAATTTTGTATGTATTCGCATTTATCCATGCCAATCCACCATATTCACATTTAGCACCCAAACGACCATATAAATAGGGTTGCATTCATTTTTCGTATGGCAGCCACTAATTACGAACATTTATAAATTTTGGAGGATTCAGTGTACTACTCACTCACACAACCAATACAAATAATACTTGCACCTCTTCTGCAGTCGGTGATCTCATGTGTGTCACAAACTGTGACGTATGTATATAAGAGTCTTGCCCGATATATAATACATACGTCGAATACGTCAGAAATTGTCGTTCCCTTTGGTAGGGACATGACCGCTGATTAGACTGATGTTAAAGAGACTATAGTCCTGGGGATCAAATCATTTTTTTAAAAACAGTAAAAACTGCGTTAGGTTCTGCAGGGCCGAATTTCTATACCCTCCAACATCGAAGTATTGAAGTAAAGGGGGAACAATTAGAAGAATATTTTCCTTTAAATAAGGTTTAATACTAATGGGACATTGATGTATTCTACCTACAGTCTGTCGCAAAAATTAGTATACACCGTTGAAACCAAAATGTATTAGGGATAAATATCACTATAACTTATTGAGAACAATAAACAATAAGTTTTATTTGATAGACAAGAAGGTTGTCTTTCGTAATAACAATTAAAAATGTGCAATATTTGCATACATTAGCAAATGTACGGTTCGAATCCCAAAAAGACCAAAATTTATGTCGCAAAAGTTAGTATACAACGGAGAATCCTTGTGGAACTGTGTAAGAAATTCTTGATATTTTTGAACTAAATGAAACTAAATCTGTACTTAAGATCATAAAGATTATATTAATTGGTTTTAATGGCAGTTATATTACTTATAGTGACAAGTCCCACATACACTGGATCGTAAAATCCACAAAAATTGGTCGTCTGCAAATGCTACAACTGTAGCGACAAAATTCCGAGTGTTATGTCCTGTTCATGAATTCTAAAGCCATGAAATTCTCAAAAAAGCTCTAAAGTTTCAATATGGAGTGATCTTGATCGAGTTCTGACTTGTCCTGTTTGAAAAAACGGGAATTTCTTGAAGGAAACCAATACTTTTGAGGTCATTGTCCTTTTTAAACATGTAATAATTCTTAATCCTTACACATAAGGACTTTCCGTTTGAGTTAATTTTCTCACAAATGTTCCCCCTCTTCATATTCCCACCAAAAGTAAATAGTAGAAGAACCTCAAGTTCCGTTGTAAGCCCTGCAGTTATACTGTCATACCGGCCTTTTAACAGTATCGGACATGCTTATCGTGTCCCTAGTGTCTAATGTACTACTAATGTCTAATGAACTACTTCTAACTGATCCACTTAGTTGTAATTTGGTCCTAAGTGAAGCGAACACAGCCTTTCAGAACGTTTTTGCTCAATCCATGCGTTATAACAGCCGAGAAAGCTCTGTATTAAAATTTTAAATTAGCTATCATATCCTTCTGTGGTGGTGGAGTATTACTGTAGGTCTTACACCAGAACTTGAGGTTCTCCTAAGATTTATTTTTCTTGGGAATGTGAAAAGGGACATAATATGTGAGAAAATTAACTGAAAAGGAAAGTCCTTATGTGTAAGGATTAAGGATTATTACATGTTTCAAAAGGAGAACGGCCTCAAAAGTATGCGTTTCCTTCAAGAAATTCCCGTTTCTTCAAAAAGTACAAGTCGAATTTCGATCAAGATCACTCCATATTGAAACTTTAGAGCTTTTCTGAGAATTTCATGGCTTCAGAATTCATAAACAGGACATAACACTCGGAATTTTGTCGCTACAGTTGTTGCATTTGTAGATGCCCAATTTTTGGGGATTTTACGATCCAGTGTACGTTGGACTTGTCACTATAAGTACAATAACTGTCATTAAAACCAATTAATATACTCTTTATGATCTTAAGTACAGATTTAGTTTCATTTAGTTCAAAAATATCAAGAATTTTTTACACAGTTCCACGAGGATTCTCCGTTGTATACTAACTTTTGCGACATAAATTTTGGTATTTTTGGGATTCGAACCGTACATTTGCTAATGTATGCAAATATTGCGCACTTTTAATTGTTATTACGAAAGACAACCTTCTTGTCTATCAAATAAAACTAATTGTTTGTTGTTCTCAATAAGTTATAGTGATAAATATCACTAATACATTTTGGTTTCAACGGTGTATACTAATTTTTGCGACAGACTGTATACAGAATAGGAAATAACATGTTATAGTAATTTCAGTCACTTATGTGTACAACCTTCAAAATACGTAAAATCTGAAGGTACCTTCATATTGGGAATATACCAAAATATGAACCTACATATATTGATTTCTTCGTGGAGCTTCTCTACCAATTGAAAGTCCGAAATACGAAGTTACAGCCACTACCGTAGACTAATCCTTTGAAACACTTCGTATCGAGCGCTATCGAGTACTAAGTACATAATTTCAGTCATTTCCGTATGATAATGTGGTTAAAACCTACAAAATACCCAAAATCGGGAGGTAACATTCTTTAGGAGCTATATCAAAACGTGGACCTATATCAATTGACAATTGTCTGCAGGAATGTTGTAATCCCCAACGAAGACTATATACCAAATTTTACACACTTCTGTGGGATTAGGTGGCTAAAACTTTGAAAATACCGAAAAACGGGAGGTACCGTTTATGGGGGCTATACGATACCAAAACGTGAACCCTTCAAAATGATCTTCTAACAGCTTCTAAATTGCACTTGGGCGAAAATTGAAAATGCTTGTAAGGGAGATACTCGAACAAGTTATCTTGTACGAGGGCTACTCGAAAAGTTTCTGGTCTAATAATGAAGACGCCAATATTGTTTCTTATTGTTTTATGAAGTATTCTCCAGCATTACGTATATACTTTTGTAAGCCCTCAAGTTAATTGTTGAATTACTTTTTTCACTCCAAATGAGACAACCCCAAAACATGGTTTTTGATCGTTTCAACAGCATCTTCTGGCGAAAAAAAGCGTTGGCCACATCTTTTTTTCTTGATGCGTGGAAATAAAAAGTAATCAGTGGGTACCGAGTCATGGCTGTACGGCGGATGACCCATTAATTTCACTTTTGGTCCAATCAAAAAGTCTCTGGTTTGAATCGATGTGTGAGAGCTCGCATTGTCATGAATCACAATGATTCGTCTTCTCTTATTCGTTTTTCGAATTTCTCCGAAAACTTCGGGAAAAACAAAAAAAGCATGTAAGACGAGTTGTATTGATGTAAAATGGAACAGTTAGTTTCCTTTCGTTTATGAAGAAGACTTAATACCAAATTTCACCAATTTCGGTAAAACGATGTGGCTAAACGAAATTCAGGAGGTAGCGATCTATGGGGGCTATATCAAAACGTCGTTCTATACCGACAGATTTCTGGCGGAAAGTATTTAGTCTCAACGAAGACTAAATACCAAATTTCCGATATTTCGGTATAATAATGTTTCTAAACGCTTAAAAATACCGAAAATCGAGAGGTACGCTTCTATGGGGGATATGGAAAGACGTGGGCCTATACTGAAAAATCTCTTCTGCAATATTTTATAACCCCATAGGAGACTAAATAACAATTTTCAGCCATTTCTTGGAATATTGAGGCCGCAACCTTGTAGCATACAACTGATGTAGAAATGGTCGATGTTATTTATGGACAAACTTTTACGGTAATGCACGCCTTGCAACCGGCCTTATACCTCGTCGGAGGGGGGATTCGGAGTACCTTGATTGCCCAAGTTACCATCCTGCCACACAAAATATATATTTATTTGCGTGCATTTATGTTTAACTAAGATAACAGATAGAGAAGACAAAATAATAGAGGAAACGGAAGGGAGCCATGGATATGTTAATTAACATAACAGTGTAGAGATACTTGGAGAAAATGGAAAGTAGGCAGAAACGGAAACGGATATCTATCAGTCAGAATGTTGCATAGCAACTTGGTGTCATGTTGCTTTGTATACCCACCCAACCTGATTGCAACCAATAAATATTTTCGAATATAAAAAGGGATGTATTCATGTTGCAATCCCTGACATACTTACGACGAACCTTGCTTAAGAGAAGGAAAGGTCAAACAGATATTATTTTAGTATCTATTCATAACACATTTTGCTGTTTTTATTTCAAAATGAACTTAAACATAGCTATATTTAAAAGGGAACCCTTAGTTCAGACTAAGTATAATAACACTAATGGAAAAAAAAATTAAAATTAGGCATAAAAAACTAAGCAAATTCAAAAAAAAATGTTCGCAACTTCGAGTGTTGATATTTTAAGCAAGTTGTGTTCTAATAACCACTGGTTTATCCACAAGAAAGCAAAATAATAATAAAAAAATTCAACAAAAGTAAGCATTTTAATTCACCATGAAAGTTCCCTCTATCAGTGTTTCATTAGTATGAAATCATGTATTATGCTTTACACAAAATTTTGTAAGTGACTAAAAAAAATTCTCTGCATATCTATGTGAACAAAATACAATTTATAATAATAAGCAAATAATTGAACAAAACCAATAATAGGGGTGACCATATCATGCGTAAAGTTGTAAACATCAGACTTAACTTTTAATTGAATTGAATGTAGTTTTGAATCAATGTATTTATCTTAGATTACAGCAATAACTAAATTTCAATAATTCGCTTAATGCAATGGTTTTTTCATGCTGTTATATTGTTTGGCCACCTTTATTATTGTTTGTTATTTTCTTTTTTATCGTAATTCTTCTTTATCAAAAATAATAACAGAGAGTTCAGTGACTTACTTGTGTTTGGTGCTTCCCTCGTTGAAAGTATACTTTCTCGGAGTTTGGTTCATAGTTGTTGCTGGAATTCTGTTGTGATATGTAAATGTTACATGCATGCAGAGAATCGATGTAAAGGGTTGTGTTCATACATGTTCCAATCAAACATGTTGCGCTGTTAACAAAATTATCTGATGTTGTGATCAAGCTTAAGTCTGATGGTGGAGAATTTCATATGGTGATCGTTACAACCGTAAGGGATGCAACTATACACACAAACCGTACATATATATTTTAATGATAATGATCATTAATGTAACAACATTTTTGGAAGAAAAAAATGAAAAAAATAAAACTAAATATGTGAGTTGTGTGTATAGTTAATGATGCCCTTGCTGGTTACAACGGTAATGTGTCACTGCAAGTTTTCTTTAATGCTTTGTTGTGTTATTTTTTTTTTTTCATAGAAAATGATTTACACTTTTATGGCACAAAATCAAGGCAAAGTAGAATATGACGATTTGCGAATCAAGAAATAACACTCGAAGTAGGAAGAAATGGAATTTAGGAATGACAAAAATTTAATTTAAAAAAAACTAATTAAAAATATTAAAAAGGATCTTTCGTTTGAAAAATAAATTATGGACGTTTTACCACGGCACTTTTCATGAATTTATGTTAAATTTCTCCAATTTTGGAACTATTGTCTTAAAGTATAGCTTTAGATCTTCTTGTTATATCAAAATTAACACTTTTGTTTTCTTTCACCAATTAGTTTCGTTCACTTAAGTCACTTTTCAGGGTATGTTCTTCACTAATGTTTGTGGGGCTGACAAAAATTGGCTATTCGACCATTTTAGGTTCCAGAATTTTTAAGGAGCTGTCATCATAATACAGGTGTTAAAATATGGATACTATCCGTCACTCCAAAAACACTGGACAGACAAACCGTGTGAGACTGCACAAATATGTTTACCCGCACGTTGGACGATCTGACAAACACGGCTGTTGAAGGAAACTGATATGCCGATTCGATCACAGAATATGATGGCAGTGGAGATCGAAAAGAAAACGGAGCAAGCAACAAATTTGTCCCAAATATGAGTTTGTTGCTTTTCACTGCATGTATGCCGAAGACCTAGTGAACCAACAAAAAATGCATTTGTTATTAAGTGCTGAACGAACATAAGTTCTGCGTTATGTCGAGGTTATGAAAATCATAGTAGCATAGCTAATTACCTTTAGGAATTTATCCAACAGGCGAAGAAATTAACAAGGGCAAATGAATGCAGCAGTTGTGACGTCACTTTTTGTATCAGAGAACAAAAATGAAACAAATTGGTTTCAGCGTGTTTTTGCTGCGAGTAAAAAGAAAGGTAATGGGAAATTACCTTAATAGGCCCCAACTGAAACAACGTTAAACAATATACTCACTTCGTGAAGACAATATATGCAAAAGTTTATCTCGTTTTAATAAGAAAAGAACATGTTAAATATTTTTTTAGAAAAATCGACTTTTTTTTTCCAAAACTGATTCTAGACCAAAATGAAATGTTGACAGGAAGACTTTCTCGTAACAAAATGGACGAGACCTTCCCTTGCTGGTTAAAAGAAACCTCCAGAAAAAGCTTTTAACTAACACCTATATACCAAAACCTTCTTAGCAATGGCTAAAGTGAAAGTCAGAAAAACGTCAACAGACTGATAAATATATTTGCCACTTAATACAAACATCACAAGCAGAGGTCGCCTAATGTTGTACGTTACAAATTATGGATTCAAAAATAAAAGAAAAGCCAAGATCGGTGGGATATGAAAAATTAGTGCAAGCGCCTCTACATTCCCCCCAACCAAGATCAGACTTTGGGGGTAAAATCTCTGCCACCAAAGCTGATTACGCTTGCAACTAATTTCTACTGCCTGAGGTCCTTTGCATGAAAGACACCCAAGAATTTCCCTTGCAGATCCTCGAGCTCGTAGTTACAATTTCCCAACCTTTTCCGAACTCGCGCCTTGAGGAAAGTAGGAGCTAATTTGGCGTTATAACCATGACTGAAGTCACTCTGTCTAAAGTTCCTGCGAAAAACCTCCTGACCTACATCATAGGATACCTCTCTGGATCTAAGATTATAAGTCTTCTCATTTCTACTAAACTGCTTCTGTCTTAAGTCTTTTGCCTTACTACCTACAATGGCTAGAGAGTCATCTTTACCAAAATTGACTGTTCTGTCCTCCAAAAGTTCAAGTTGTCGCAAAAGTGGATAAGTTTTGGCATTCGTAACCATATGCTGGCCAAATGTAAGGTAATAGGGTGATGTCCCTATAGCCGCATGGACAGTAGATCGAAGCGCACAGCTGATTTTGCTCAACATAAGATCCCAATCTTTTTGATCAGGGGAAACGTACGATTTTATCGCAGCTAACACCGAGCGATTCACTCGCTCCGAGGCATTAGCTTGCGGAGCATGAACAGCTGTGAATAAATGACTAACGCTGTAACGGTTAAGAAACTGGCTAAACTGCTTCGATTTAAACTGTGATCCGTTGTCGGACACAATCGTTTCAGGCACCCCATAGGTATGAAAAAGCTCATCTTCCAGATAGTTCACAATAACATCAGTTGAAAATTTCTTTACCGCTTTCAGAAAAGGAAACTTTGTAAAGTGATCCAATACCACAAATATACCAATATTTCCAGACCTCGACCTCGGATATGGCCCCAAGAAATCCACATAGATTTTCTGGAAAAACCTATGAGTTTCCGAAGTTCTACCCAAGGGTGGTCGCAGCGTTTGGTTGGGATGTTTACTAGCTTTACAAATGCCACACGCGTTGATATAATCTCGCACATCGACTACCATATTCGGCCAGTAGTAATATTTTCTTAACTTGAACAACGTTTTATTTATGCCCCCGTGAGCCGATAGTGAGTCATCGTGAGCCCTTTTTAATACCTCCGGAACCATGCTCTGTGGAATCCACAATTTCCAGGACAAATCGTCCTGTATCTGATCTCCTGTAGCATGCTCCGTCCGCCTATAAATAAACCCATCAACAATCTTTAAATCCGGCATATTTCCCAACGAATTCTCAACTTTTGATAATAGTTGTTTGTAGCTGTCTGAACTAAAGTGCTCTGAAGTTAAATCCACGAACATGCCACCCTCTAAGTCAGGATCTGAAGGAGTGTCTATCACGTCAATGACCCCAATGGCAGACAGATCTTCAGTGTTGGTCCTAGAAAGTGCATCAGGGACTACGTTCTGGCTACCTCGTCTATGCTGAATTGAGAACTTGTATCCTTGAAGCTTCAAGGCCCATCGAGCTAACCGTGTGCTGAGGTCCGTTTGGGACATGAGCCACTTCAGTGATGCATGGTCAGTGATCACTGTGAACTCATGCCCTTCCACGTACGCTCGGAATTTTTTAATACTTAGCATAGCTGCTAAGCATTCTTGTTCGGTCACCGAATAGTTACGTTGGGCTTGGTTGAGTTTCTTTGACATAAAGGCAATTGGAAACTCTTCGCCCTCCGCATCTTTCTGGACCAGTACACCTCCTATACCAGTTCTACTAGCATCACAGTGTATGAAGAACGGCTGTGAGAAATCTGGGCTATGTAGAACTGGAGCGGTACTCAAATGGGTCTTTAAAGCTTCAAACGATTTCTGCGCATCCTCACTCCAATTAAATTTGCGCTTGGGTTTTGTTAAGTCTGAAAGAGGTGCCGCAATAGACGCGTAATCCCTAATGAACTTTCTATACCAACCTGTCATTCCAAGAAAACGCCGTACCTGCTTGACAGATTGTGGTACCGGAAAGTCTGTTATGGCCGACACTTTTTCTGGGTCCGTCCTAATCACGCCACCGCCAACTACATGTCCAAGGTATTTGACCTCCGAAACGCAAAAACTACTCTTCTCAATATTGATGGTAAGACCGGATTCCTTAATCTTCCCTGCCACCAACCTTAGAACCTCTAGATGCCTCTCGAAAGATTCCGAAACAATCAACAAATCGTCGAGATACACAAACACTTCTGTCCTGAGAGCCGGTGGAATGACCTTGTCCATTAATCGCGACATGGTCTGGGGCGCGTTACAAAGCCCGAAGGGCATCACCGTATAGTGGTACAACGGCCTCCCAGGAACAGTAAATGCTGTTTTCTCTCGAGATTGTTGATCTAACGGAATCTGCCAAAAGGCATCCTTCAGATCTAAGGCTGTAATGAATTCGGCTTTGGGTAACCTACTCAATATACCATCAATATGAGGAAGAGGGTATGCATCACCAACAGTGACCGAATTTAATTTGCGACTGTCCAAACAGAGCCTATTTTTCCCCGGTTTCCGATGGAGAACCACTGGGGAAGACCAAGGACTGTTGGACTCTTCTATGACACCTAGTTCCAGCATACGGTCAAGTTCCGCATAAATCATTTTCTCAATAGCCGGAGAAACAGGAAAGTGCCTCTGTTTAATCGGCTTCGCGGTACCTGTGTCAATTGTATGCTGTATAACATGTGTCTTTCCAAGGCCTTGTTTAGCAAAGGATGGAAACAGGTTTATCACTTTATCCAACTGATGACGTTGAAAGTATGAAAGTTCAATTTGAGGAGCTAATCCCGACACAAATGAATGACTGTCGGACACATGATCATCGGTAGTTAACCCTGGTGGCAACAGCTCAAACAGCTTCCAGAAATCAACGCCTAAAAACAGATCCCTCTCTAAACTGGGGATAATGAAAATGGTTATGTCCTTTTCGGAACCCTTATACGAGATTTTCGTCTCCACGTACCCTAAAACATTCTGAATATTACCATCAGCTGTTTTCACCGACGATCGTATTGATTTAAATGGTTTACCTGACTCCAAAAAGTTCTTTGCTGCTTTTGAACCGATGCAGCTTAACGAAGCACCTGTATCGAGAAGACCTAGCATCTTTTCTCCAAAGAGGATCACCTCAGCATACGGTCTTATGTCCGAAGGCTTATCAAGAACAGAGCTAACGAACTTTTTCTTGAAATCCCTAGCTTTCCTCCAAAAGCTACGAATTCTATCAGCAGATCTGGTCGGTTTTATTGTGGGTTCTTCATTGAATATCCTATTCCTAGCTTCATAGTATTCTCTTATCCTAACATGCAAAGGCTTAAATATATGAAAGTTACTAGCAGTTCTTGTGTTCTCATCATCATAATCCACTACGTTCTCCCGCTTGCTTAAAATAGTTATTCCATCTCCGGCTTCTTTTGTTTTGGTGCACACATCGGTGCGGTAAATTTGCAGTTTTTTGGATTGCACCTTTTACAGTTCGGTTTGTAGGTGTCAGGAGTGCCACATCCGTAACAAAATACGGTTCTGTCCGCCAAACACTCCTGATACCGATGACCAGACTTGTGACAATTCCAACAACTGAGACTTATAGAAGCTATTTGATCGCTCATATCACCTAACGTTACCGTATCATCTTCATCCACCACTTCATCTAATTCAGAAACCCGTTTGGAGATCAAGGCTGGCTTTGAGAAACTTAACCCATGTTTGCGTCGAACATCCTGCAAAAAGAATTCTCTCCTCCTACAGATGTCTCTTAATTCCTGCAAGGACGTAATCTTCAGATTCAAAATTTCATGCTGGATCTCCGGCAGCAAATTTCGCCTAAGTATTTCAACCAGCATGATATTAGAAAGTGGTTCTTTTAGCCTGTCGGTGAGCTCAACCACCGACTCATAAAAACTATCAAAGCTCTCTCCTGGTTTCTGTTGTCTATCCCGAATTAACTGCCTTATATCAACGTCTGATCTAGAGTCGCCATATTGCTGTCTCAAAGCTTTACATAAATCATTCCAGTTGACAGCTGGGACTGAGCGATGATAACGCCAGAACCAGTCTGCCGCTTTTCCCTCAAAAAGGGAACTGGCGTTACGACAGAGTAAATCAAAATCGCCTTGAAGCGTTTGTGACGTTAAAGCCTCAATTCTATATATAAAATTCTCGACTGAGATGCCATTGGAATTTCCGGCAAACTTTATTCTCCAATTCGAGATTATATGAAGGACCTTATCAGGTCTCGAGGCCAGATCGGAAGAGGAAGAATTGTTTGTTGTAGATGGACCAGAACGACTTAGGTTCAAGGGAACTTGGTTGTGGTTGTGGGAAGTGTTTAAAGGAATTCCTAACATGTCTCTAAACGTGCGCTCCTCAACATCTGGAAGGGTTTGCATTTGGGCCAGCGGCACTTGTTGAGAGGTTGCCGGAATACCACCAGGAGAACTAGACCGGACGTTCAAATTGAGTCTCTCGAATTTGGAATCGATACTACTCTGCACTAATGTTAATAAATCATTACTCAACCTGGCAAAAAGCTGCGCTTGTTGAGCAGACACAGCCGAAGATATCATTTTTTGTAACTCCCCTGATGCAATATTGACTTGACTTTCAGGACAATGTACCATAGCAGAGGCTGCTGCGGCAGAAGGTGTAGCATCATCAGACACTCCGGCCTGGGGTATTTGAGAAGTACCAGTTTTAGCCTGTGACCTGGTAGTTATGCCTGAAGAGCTAGGCGTTGCCGGTTCAGCCAATAACCTGCAGTTGCAGACTGGACAAAAGGGCCTAAGTTTTTCAGCTTTAGTCAGGCAGGACTTATGAAAACTATGCCCGCAATTAGTTTTCACATACTGTGCCTTTGCAGTTATTACGGAAGCACATGCTCCACACACATTCTGCTGATCAAACGACGTACTATGTTCTATATTACCTGGCTCGACAGACATTATGAAAAATAGGAAAAATAAGACCAAAGCAACTAAAAGGAAACCCTTTATAAATTCCAAGTGAAAACAAGCCTTTTCGATTCTTAGCTACTGGTGAGCAATCGAATGCAGAACGACAGAAATTTATCTCTGGCTTAAACTGCTAAAAGTCCCTAAACAAGAAGCACGCATAAAATAGTCAACCGCAATGTACGTAATATTCAGTACGTTTCGGTTAAAAAAAACACGCCGGTGGAAAAATCAGTTAATCGGAAAATCCTCTAATATATACTCGAAATCTTAGCGAAAACAAAACTAGAAGAAAATGGATAAAGCAAATCAAATAAATTCACTACTGGTGTTGAAGGAAGTTCAAATTACACCAACGAGATTTGATCTCCAATAATCAAATAAAAAAATGTGTATCTAAAAGTAATACAACATAAATTCCTTGGCCTCTACAACATGCAATCAAATGTCAACATCCCTATCAAAGACTTCATGAAATGGCAGAATTCTAAGTCTTGATTGCAGCTAATATAGTCCAAGAAAAACAAGCATGCGTGTAAATAAAGCGAGGATTGAAAATAAAGGATGTAAAAAAAAACACCAATCGCGTTGAATTCCACACCATAAAATCAGTGATAAAAATCTCTGTACAGAATTATTATGTATACAAATGGGCTGGTATAGAATTCTTATGAAAACACACCAACAATATACTATAAGATTATTGAAACCCAATTTTAAAATATAGCCACTCACTCAAAATTAAAATAAAAAAGGTATAAAGTAAATGAATTGAATTCTATATATGATCCTATGAATTGTGTAGGAAAAATCAAAAATTTCGGAATGCCAAAATTATATATTAATAACTATCTGTTTGACCACCCCAAAATTCCTAAACAAGGTTCAATGTAAAAAAAAACAACATCTGACAGAAAAGTAAAAGGAAAGGTGATATATGAAAGTGTTCACTCTCTGGTACAGTACTAACTGTTCTGTATATCCAAAGAATGAGAGAATCTATGTATTCATTAAACGTACGTGTATAAGGACAGACCCATCCAACAATGAGTCCAGAATCTGTATTCCAAAAATACACTTCAGAAAAACTAATACACAGAAGAGACTGAAATACGAAGTATGGAAACTAATGGTCAATTTAGGATAACCAAATGACCTTAAATGAACTCCAATCAGTTTACCAATACTTCAACTGAAAAAGCGAAAAGAAAAAAAAAGAAGGATAAATAATTGTAGGAACCGAATAGAAGTAGCATTACGCTAGGTGTAAAAAAACAATGTTTATATTCGGGTCCCACGTATGGGCGCCATTTTATTTTTATGTAGCATACAACTGATGTAGAAATGGTCGATGTTATTTATGGACAAACTTTTACGGTAATGCACGCCTTGCAACCGGCCTTATACCTCGTCGGAGGGGGGATTCGGAGTACCTTGATTGCCCAAGTTACCATCCTGCCACACAAAATATATATTTATTTGCGTGCATTTATGTTTAACTAAGATAACAGATAGAGAAGACAAAATAATAGAGGAAACGGAAGGGAGCCATGGATATGTTAATTAACATAACAGTGTAGAGATACTTGGAGAAAATGGAAAGTAGGCAGAAACGGAAACGGATATCTATCAGTCAGAATGTTGCATAGCAACTTGGTGTCATGTTGCTTTGTATACCCACCCAACCTGATTGCAACCAATAAATATTTTCGAATATAAAAAGGGATGTATTCATGTTGCAATCCCTGACATACTTACGACGAACCTTGCTTAAGAGAAGGAAAGGTCAAACAGATATTATTTTAGTATCTATTCATAACACATTTTGCTGTTTTTATTTCAAAATGAACTTAAACATAGCTATATTTAAAAGGGAACCCTTAGTTCAGACTAAGTATAATAACACTAATGGAAAAAAAAATTAAAATTAGGCATAAAAAACTAAGCAAATTCAAAAAAAAATGTTCGCAACTTCGAGTGTTGATATTTTAAGCAAGTTGTGTTCTAATAACCACTGGTTTATCCACAAGAAAGCAAAATAATAATAAAAAAATTCAACAAAAGTAAGCATTTTAATTCACCATGAAAGTTCCCTCTATCAGTGTTTCATTAGTATGAAATCATGTATTATGCTTTACACAAAATTTTGTAAGTGACTAAAAAAAATTCTCTGCATATCTATGTGAACAAAATACAATTTATAATAATAAGCAAATAATTGAACAAAACCAATAATAGGGGTGACCATATCATGCGTAAAGTTGTAAACATCAGACTTAACTTTTAATTGAATTGAATGTAGTTTTGAATCAATGTATTTATCTTAGATTACAGCAATAACTAAATTTCAATAATTCGCTTAATGCAATGGTTTTTTCATGCTGTTATATTGTTTGGCCACCTTTATTATTGTTTGTTATTTTCTTTTTTATCGTAATTCTTCTTTATCAAAAATAATAACAGAGAGTTCAGTGACTTACTTGTGTTTGGTGCTTCCCTCGTTGAAAGTATACTTTCTCGGAGTTTGGTTCATAGTTGTTGCTGGAATTCTGTTGTGATATGTAAATGTTACATGCATGCAGAGAATCGATGTAAAGGGTTGTGTTCATACATGTTCCAATCAAACATGTTGCGCTGTTAACAAAATTATCTGATGTTGTGATCAAGCTTAAGTCTGATGGTGGAGAATTTCATATGGTGATCGTTACAACCGTAAGGGATGCAACTATACACACAAACCGTACATATATATTTTAATGATAATGATCATTAATGTAACAACATTTTTGGAAGAAAAAAATGAAAAAAATAAAACTAAATATGTGAGTTGTGTGTATAGTTAATGATGCCCTTGCTGGTTACAACGGTAATGTGTCACTGCAAGTTTTCTTTAATGCTTTGTTGTGTTATTTTTTTTTTTCATAGAAAATGATTTACACTTTTATGGCACAAAATCAAGGCAAAGTAGAATATGACGATTTGCGAATCAAGAAATAACACTCGAAGTAGGAAGAAATGGAATTTAGGAATGACAAAAATTTAATTTAAAAAAAACTAATTAAAAATATTAAAAAGGATCTTTCGTTTGAAAAATAAATTATGGACGTTTTACCACGGCACTTTTCATGAATTTATGTTAAATTTCTCCAATTTTGGAACTATTGTCTTAAAGTATAGCTTTAGATCTTCTTGTTATATCAAAATTAACACTTTTGTTTTCTTTCACCAATTAGTTTCGTTCACTTAAGTCACTTTTCAGGGTATGTTCTTCACTAATGTTTGTGGGGCTGACAAAAATTGGCTATTCGACCATTTTAGGTTCCAGAATTTTTAAGGAGCTGTCATCATAATACAGGTGTTAAAATATGGATACTATCCGTCACTCCAAAAACACTGGACAGACAAACCGTGTGGAGATCGAAAAGAAAACGGAGCAAGCAACAAATTTGTCCCAAATATGAGTTTGTTGCTTTTCACTGCATGTATGCCGAAGACCTAGTGAACCAACAAAAAATGCATTTGTTATTAAGTGCTGAACGAACATAAGTTCTGCGTTATGTCGAGGTTATGAAAATCATAGTAGCATAGCTAATTACCTTTAGGAATTTATCCAACAGGCGAAGAAATTAACAAGGGCAAATGAATGCAGCAGTTGTGACGTCACTTTTTGTATCAGAGAACAAAAAATGAAACAAATTGGTTTCAGCGTGTTTTTGCTGCGAGTAAAAAGAAAGGTAATGGGAAATTACCTTAATAGGCCCCAACTGAAACAACGTTAAACAATATACTCACTTCGTGAAGACAATATATGCAAAAGTTTATCTCGTTTTAATAAGAAAAGAACATGTTAAATATTTTTTTAGAAAAATCGACTTTTTTTTTCCAAAACTGATTCTAGACCAAAATGAAATGTTGACAGGAAGACTTTCTCGTAACAAAATGGACGAGACCTTCCCTTGCTGGTTAAAAGAAACCTCCAGAAAAAGCTTTTAACTAACACCTATATACCAAAACCTTCTTAGCAATGGCTAAAGTGAAAGTCAGAAAAACGTCAACAGACTGATAAATATATTTGCCACTTAATACAAACATCACAAGCAGAGGTCGCCTAATGTTGTACGTTACAAATTATGGATTCAAAAATAAAAGAAAAGCCAAGATCGGTGGGATATGAAAAATTAGTGCAAGCGCCTCTACAACCTTCAAAATAACGAAAATTGAGAGAACGGTACTGTGGGGGCTTTTTGAAGGCGGGGCCTATACCGACAAATTTAAAGGGGAAAGTTGAATACCCCCAACGAAGATTAAGTATATAATTTTAGCTATTTCGGTGGGTTATTGTGGCCACAACCTTCAGAATACCGAAAATCGGAATACCGTTGTATGGGGGCTATATGGAGGCGTGGACCTGTAACGATAAATTTCTGGGGCAAAGTTTTATACATTCAACGAAGACTAAATAACAAATGTCAGCCATTTCTGTGGAATAGTGAAGACACAGCTTTCAAAATACCGAAAAACGGGAGGTACCGTTCTATGGGGGCTATATGAACGCGAGGAACTATACCGACAAATTTCATATGGAAAGTTTTGTACCCCAAATGAAGACTTAATACCAAATTTCAGCCATTTCCGTGGAATATTGAGGCCACAACTTTCAAAATACCGATAATTGGGAGCTACAGTTTTATGGGGGCTACATGAAGGCGTGGACCTATGCCGACAAATTTCATATGGAAAGTTTTGTACCCCAAATGAAGACTTTATACCAATTTTCAGCCATTTCCGTGGAATATTGAATGCGCAACTTTCAAAATACCGAATATCGGGAGGTACCGTTTTATTGGGGCTATATCAAAACGTGGACCGATATAGACCATTTGTAATACCACATATAGACCATACTAGATATAGACCATACTAGATCGTCTTACAATTTTAACCTGATCAGATTTTAATTTTGCTCCAATATGCATATTTGTCCAATTATAGGTAATTTAAGCCCTATAATAAGCTGATATAAAAATCTGATCCGATTTGCACAATTTTTGGTAGGATTAGTAATTGAGCGGTAACAATGAACTGGTAAATTTTTTTCATGGATTGGACTATGAATGTGGCCTGTAGAGCGATTTCGTGAAAATTCGCCTTTGGCCCCATGCAAGGTACTATGGGAATACAGATGGGTCAGGGGGCATGGGTTAATGTTAACTGATCACCATCAATTTTTGTAGGTTTCGTTTTTTAGCCACAACACTGATCGCCATAAAATTTAACATATAATTTTTGGATCAAATGGAACAAATTTAGGGAGTAGGCGATTCAAAAAAAGAAAATTGCCATTTTTTGGGCCGCCCTAGTATGTACGCCATATTACGGTTTCCCTGATATGACGTATTTTAAACATTTTACTCTGCAAGTACACACTGTAATTATATCCTCAGCATTTATGCTAACGAGGGTATATATACACTTTCATACGGGCAAAATGTGCCTCATCGAAATACTGGTTTTAGACCCCAAGTATGTTTGGACGAAATCCGTTTCAGACAATTTGGAGTCGATTTAGCAATGTCCGTCCGTCTGTCTGTCTGGCTGGCTGGAGCTCTCGAACGGATCAACTGATTATGTCAAAAATGTGGCTTTCGTAATATTTTGTCCAAACTTAGTTTAAGTTCGAAGATGGGTATTATCGGTCCACTCCTTCCGTTACCTCCCCCACAAAAGTTCGAGAATGTTCGGAAAAATTGTGCGCACGATAACTCTTGAAGGGAGTAACCGATTAGGTCCATACTTTGCACGTCGTGAAATTTCTATCAGACTTAGATGAGGTTCCAATATGGACTCAAACGGTCCTCTCCTTCGGGAACCTCCCACACAAAATTTCTGAAAAGTGCAGTTTAGGACCTGCTCTCGAATCGCTTTGATTTTTGCTGTAGCAACTGGAATTTACTGCCCCCCAAGTTTCATCAAATAAGCTGAAAGTTGCAAAAAAAAAACCCTATGACACCGTGTGTAGTGGTTGGAGCCCAATATAACTTTCGAACGGATCTGCCGATTCGGTCCAAAATTTGGCCTTTGTAATATTTTGTCCAAACTTAATTTAAGTTCGATGATAAGCTATATCGATCCACTCCTTCAGGTACCTTCCCCACAAAAGTTCAAAAATGTTCGGAAAAATTGTGCTCACGATAACTCTTGTTATTGTGCTCACGATAATACATCTGCGATATGTATATCAGGTTTGAATATGAACTATATTTGTCCACCCCTTCGGAAACCTCCCAAACAATATTTCGCATAAATTAACTTTAAGGCCCGCTCTCGAATCACTTTGATTTCTCTTGAAGCAACTTGCATACGCTGCCTCCTATACGTCAGCAAGAGTTTTTTCAGAGGCAAGTCCATACTTCTTGAGAAAATAGCCTGAACAGATCAACCGAATTGGTCCAAAATTTGGTCTTCGTCATATTTTGTCCAAAATTAGTTTCAGTTCGAAAATGGACACTATCGGCATTTCCCCCAAAATTTAAAAAATGTCACTAACATGGTATGCACGATATATCTTGAACGGGGCAACCAATTTGGTCCAATTTTTTGGTCTCCTAATATTTTGTGCAAATTTAGTTTAACCTTTAAATGGTTCATATCTGTCCTCTCCTTAGGGTACCGCCCCCACAAAAGTTCAATATTTATGTCTAAGTGCAGTTTAGGGTCTGTCCGAAGATCCTTGGGAAATGTATACCGATGCTATTCGTTGTGGTCCCGTTTACAGCGAGATTATTTTTTCCGTGGACAAGTCCATGCTTCCTGGCATACTGATCCAAAAGTTATACTATTACCTACTAAAGTGACTAGTGGGCGCTATATCAATCGAAAAGATATGACCCCCAAAATAAGATCAACTTCCATAATGGACTATGTTGGTCCATTCCTTCAAGTACCTCCTCCGCAATATTTTGAACTTTAATCCTAATCCACATTTTTGTCGGCAAGTCCAAATGTCCAAAAAGAGCCACAAAATTCTGTACGTAGATGAAAGTTTCGATTCATATAGGCTGAGGGTAGTAGGGTATACCCAACATCACTATGTGGAGAGGGTATTATAAGTTGGTTTTGGCCAAAAGTTTATAACGCATGGAAATAATGGTCGTAGACCCATACTTATACATATATACCAAAATGAATGTCTCGACGAGCTGAGTCGATCTGGCTATGTGTGTCCGTCCGTTTGTCCGTCTGTCCATCTAAAACTTGTAACCACGCTACAGGTCGCAATTTTGATCGGATCGTCACGAAATTTCGGATGTTGATGGGGGTCCCGGAGGGGAAGAAGCCAATTTTGTTGATGGTTGGTTAATAATTAGGGTTCGGAATGGGCAAAAAACTTATGTGGATAAAAGACAACGTTTTATTCCAAAGCGAATATCTCAGCTTCTGTATGGGGTATACCAAAAGTACAACCTGACAATGAAAGTAGAAAATATCACCTTTCTAGTGATGTAAAGTAGGTTCTCGTAGCTGATCAAACAACCAAGATATCACAATAGTCGCAAATAAAACCCAACTTTTAATTTTTGCGATTTTAATAATAATGACGGATATCACACCTTTGGTTGGGGACCATCTATCTGACTGAAAAAGTAGATAATCCTATCTTTAAAATTATGCAAAGTAGGTTGGCATAGGTGGTAAAATAATAGAGATATCGCAATAGTCGGTAATACATCCCTTTTTTCCACTTTTTCTGCAATCACACTACAGGTCGGAATTTTGATCGTATCATCACGAAATTTTCTCACAGAGATAGAAGCATACTGATGTTGGTGATGTCGATAGAAGTCAAATTTAAAATTAAAAAATATTAATTATTTTGGTTCAGTTCGCATTAAGTCATTTGGTATAAAAGCCAGATAGGTGAAAACATTCGTATCTCCCTAAAAGAAATGTTTTCGAGTGAAAATATAATGCACAGTGGTAGTAGGTAGGGTATCACATAGTCGGTCCCGTACCGACTGTAGCCTTTTCTCACTTGTTTTACTTGTTTAGAATTTCTGATTTTTCACTGGGTTGAAAAATTCACTTATATTGAACAATGTATCAGTGTGTCAGATATATTACTCTCCTCCTACGACTAAATTTCGACGTGGCGAAGGAGTTTAGTACCCAGCAAAAATACTCATTACAAATTGACCTACTAACTCATTATTTTAACAAGGGCGTGTCACTAGAAATCAGTAGTTATGTTTTGCCACTAAAAAGTAGATAAATAAGTGGTTACTCTCTGGTTGCTTCAAGTCGTAACTACTTATTCATCTACTTTTTGATGGCCAAAACATAACTACTGATTTCTAGTGGCATGCCTTGTTATAATAATGGGTTAGTAGATCAATTTGTAATGAGTATTTTTGCTGGGTACTTTCACAAATAAAAAGGAAACCAATTTTTTGCATTTTACTTCAATGTAATTCGTGGTGAAGGGTATGACAAGTTTCGTCCAAACTGAACTTAGTGTTATATGAGTACGATTTATCTACTGACATCTATGTAATAACACACATTTATCCTACACGCAGAGAAAAAAATATGTTTGATCCAACAATATTCCAAGAGCAAAATATGTATTGTTAACATATTGTTGGATTCCTCATGTAGTATTGTAAATCCAAAAATAGTTTGTGTCAACTGAACAATATTTGTCTCTTTTCTTCGAAAATTTGTTTCTCTTCTCTCGCTATTCGATGCCGTGTTGAAAAAACAATTTTTGGTGAGTTGTGGTGTGTTTGTATGACATGCTGCCTTTACCTTTGTTTTTGTGTGTATGTACTTGTGTGTACTTGTGACTCTTGTTTTTATTTGTTTCTGTTTTGTTTCATTCTTCTTTCCTTTTCATGTTTGTTATGGTGTTTAATTATTCCTTATGTTGTGGTGGGTTCTTGTGGCTTTTTGTTTGTCTTTGTTGTCAGCCAATGCAGCAAACCATGTATTGTGTTCATCAATGATTGCAATATTATACGCGACATTTATATCCAAGTTATGCGAAAAGTGTATATGAGAAGTATATGCACTCAAATCAAAAATTTCTGGGGCTGGTTTTCTGTATTGACAATACTTTTTGTAAACAAAATTAGATTTTGATAGTTCCTACAATCGGTATTGTTAACGATTTTAACAATATTGCGGAAATTCGAAAGTTGTTTTTGTTTTCTATGTTTGGAACAAAAGATGGTATTTTTGGATTTGGATTACAATGCTTGAACAAAACAAATACATTTTTGGAACCAAAACATATATTTTTGTTCCAACAAAAGCGAAAAATATTTTTTCTCTGCGTGTACTTTAAGATATATGACCCTTCTTTAGAACATACTAATAAATGTTCGTACAAATATGTATGTAAATGTACACCAATATACGTGTGTACATATGAATGTATATCTAAATTATATCTCCTACTAAATTGGCAGTTACATTCTTTTATATTCATGAGATTCACATTTGTGTTGAGCAATTCCAACGCGGAAACTGGCGTGAAACAATTTATCTCAAAACTACAGTTTTTCATATGAATGTTGACATTTTTATTTAGTTCTTAAGCAAGGATGACACATTCCGCATAAGAGCAAATCCTTATAATTGTCCTTTTTGCAGTTGCCCCCCAAAACACTCGCATTCAACCACAAATGTATGTATGGGAATGATGTTTTTCCCCGCTGCTTAAAACAGGTTATTTTTCCACTCATGGTATTATAAATGCTTGACTTCAATATGCTTTAAGCCTTTTAATTAATGAATTAATGTTTGTCGTATACCTACCACATACGGCTGGTATGTGTGTGTTATTTGTCAGATGACGATGAACAAGAGCAGTGGAAACACATCGTTAAGGTGGTAAATAAATGGTTGAAAGATATACAAACATACATATGTATGAATGTCTTTTTCTTCCTTCCCTTCACCATTTAAGTTGACTTTTCCCTGGAAAATCAGAAGAACAACAATTCTTTGTGAAATTAAAGTTTTGTATGAAATTTAATATTTACGCATGTTTGCTGCTGGTGGTGTGTAATTTTAACTGATTTTGTATGCATGACAGCTGCTTTAATGGTTGGGTGGGTGTGTATGGTATACTTGAAAAAGCCTAAATGTATGCACTAATTAAAACAATGCCTAAATGGAGGCAACATAAATAATGCCTTTGAGTGGAATGCATTTAAGAAATAAATATTAAACATTTTTGTATATATACAATTTTGTAGATGATTTATATGGTATGATTGAAGAGGCCATGAGAAAGACATGACTTTCTTTTATCGATAAATTTTATTTAGGCTTTAGTTGTAATTTTGGTAACTAATATTCGTACTCTTCTATCATGCTATAGTTCGAGGTAATTAATGAATGAAGTCGGTATTCAAAATGGCTGAATTTTCCGAATTTTACATTGAGGACCACATTTTGAGGTATCATTCACATAACTGAACCGCACAATGCCTCTTTTATATATTTAAAAAGCTGAAATGTATCACCTGCCCACTTGAAAAAATGACAAAAACACCATGAAAGGTAACCTTAGTATTTTGGGAACAAATTCCAAAGATGCGGAAAGATGCAGGTGATATTTTGAAAATAGAATCTTTAGAATACTACTATTTTAAAAAATATTTCTTTGGGGAATGAGGGGAACATAACTAAAACTTTACATGAAATTGAATTACACTGAAGAAATTACATTACAAAAGTCCTTCAGTTAAAACACGTATTCAATAATGAATCCAAAGGGTATTCAATAACGAGGGTTTTAGCTACATTTATTGACGGAACTACCTGTAATTTTGACATCTTACATTCCCTGCAGTCACAAAAATTTTGTACCAAAAATTTTGAAAATAGGCCAACACTTTGATATGGCCCTATATAAAGGTATCACTTGAGTCAACTCATTTTTTTAAATTAGATTAGAAAATTTAGGCATCTGGGTTATCCGTGGTCGAAAAATGTTTGAACCTAAAATTTTGGACAGGAACGGCTTTTTACTTGTTTTGTTTTTATTCGATTTGTGATTAAACCATACTTTTCACCAGTTTCCTGTCAAAGTAAAAGCAAACAGAATGAGGATCATCTCACTAATGTATAACTTTTTGATCTGCGTCTATCATTAAATGATGCTGACATTTTGAATCCACAATGTGTTCTTTGATATTTTCTTCCGCAAACAGGATTTTCAAGAAATCATTCTTAGTTTATACAGCTTCACAGAAATCTACATCCAACTACGGAAATTATCTGAGAACATTCTTATAAAAAAATCCTATTTTTCGGGCAAAATTTTTACAATTTTCATTCGATTTCCTCGTACTCGATTGCACATTTAAGATTTTTACATTCCGGATATAATAAATCATTACCATGAAATTCAAAAATAGAAGAATCACCTAAAATTGTTTTTGAAAATATCGCGTATTTTATCGCGGTTTTCTGCGAGTCCAATCCACGGCAATAAAAAAACTGATACAGCATTTTCGTTTTTGTGGAACCGGAAATTTGAAAATTTCACTAAACAAAATATTATTTTTCCCAAAAAATAGTGAATGATGTTACATCCGCCTAACTACTAACTTACTACTAATGCAACAGATGCTACATCCTCCAAAATAAATTTCGAAAAATATATAAAAATTTTATGGTATGTCTGTGCTGTAAATGAAAGTCACATGTGAACAAAATGCTAACTACGCGATTTGTACCTTTTTTATCCCAAATATAGTGAGTGATGTAGGTTCTTCATTGACCGCCTTGAAATAGATATATGTATGTATGTATACCGATGTAGATTTTCCATGGTGGACGCAGGAATCGGATTCTGACAAAAAGTGTATGCACTCTGTGCAAATTTACAAATGAAAATTACATGCGGACAATTTGATTTTGATAATTACGCGATTTATAAATATTTTAGAAATGCATATAAACTAAATTGGTTTATTTGATCTCTGTTGCCATTTAAGACGCCTAAGAATTTATCTCTACAACTCCATAACCTTCGTCAATAGAAAACCTTTTATATGAATGTAGATAAAGCAAAATCCGACCATTTTCTTTGGAAATTCCAGAAAATTAAAAAAAGTTATACCATACATTTTTTCCAATATTTTCTACCCAGTAGGCCTATTCTGTAACTTTTATCGATTGAAATGCTGTTAAAATATCTTTTGTTTTTGTTACAAATACAAAACAAACAAATGAAATTGTTGTAAAACAAGTAAGAAAGTATCAGTCAGCTGAGCCGACAGAGATATACCCTCAGCCACGTACCCGAAGAAAAAAAGTTAACACAATACTTCTGTAGGTTTTTTAGCTGTTGGGAAAATTTTCCAGGATGGAAAGGGCCGCAAAAAACTACATGTTGCAACAAAATTCAGAATGATCCAAGACGAGTGCATTTTTTCCAAACTTTGGGTAGGGTGTACCCATAGGAGTGATCCGATGTAGTACATATTCGGACCTAATACAAATCTGTAGGAAATTTTTTTTTTTTTTTCTTTATTAGTCTATGGATATTTTCCTTACAGACTATATAATTAAAAAAGTTGTACTTAATTTTCTGAATTTAAAAATATATTACAATTTTACTTTTCAATTTACAAAGTTTGAGCTAAATCGATTTCTCTCTCAAAGGGTTATTTTACACATTAGCCAGTTTAGGTGGTACCGGTAGGATTTTCTGGACCTTTTTTGGTCATTATCTCAGGAAGTATGGACTTTCCCACGAAAACAAATTACAACGTCGTAACAGGGGCCGCGAGTGCAACCTGCTGCGTCACAAATTAATAAGATCAGAGAGGAGTTGTTAAACTATACTTTTTCCAAATTTTGTGTGGGAGGTACTCAAATGAGTGGACCGATATAGTCCATATTAGAACTCGATTTTTGCCTGAAAGTAATATTACCAATAGCAAAGTATGGCTAAATTCGGTTATTCCCTCCTAGAGTTATCATGCCCACAATCTTGGCGAACAATTTTGAATCTTTGTGGGGGAGGTACCGGAAGGAGTGGACCGATATGGTCTATCTTCGAATTTAAACTAAGTTTCGACAACATATTGAAAGACCCAAAATTTTAACCAAATATGTTGATCCGTTCGAGAGTTATCGTGCACTCCAACTACGACACATGGTATTATATGGGTTGTTTGCAGTTTTCGTGCTCATTTCTGGGGATATATGGACTTGCTCCTGAAAAAAATTATATCGTCGTAATAGGGGTAGTGAATACAAGTGGCTGCAACAAAAATCAAAGCGATTCGAGAGCAGGCCTTAAACTGCAGTTAAGCAAAATTTTGTGTGGGAGGTACCCGAAAGAGTGAACCAATAGGGTCCATATTGGAACCTCATCTATGTCTGGTAGAAATGTCACGATGTGCAAAGTATGGACTAATTTGGTTACTCCCTTCAAGAGTTATCGTGCGGACAATTTTTCCGAACATTTTTGAACTTTTGTGGGTGAGGTACCTGAAGGAGTGGACCGATATGGCCCATCTTCGAACTTAAATCAAATCTGGACAAAATATTTCGATACCCAAAATTTAAACCGAATCGATTGATCCGTTCGAGAGTTATCGTGCGCACCAGCCAGCCAGACAGACAGACGGGCAGACGGACAGACAGACAGACAGACAGACGGACGGACATTGCTAGATCGACTCAAAATTGTCTGAAACGGATATCGTACAAACATACTTGGGGTCTAAAACCATTATTTCGATGAGGCACATTTTTGGCCGTATCAAAGTGTAAATACCCTCTTTAGCCTAAAGGCTGAGGGTAAAATAAACAATGAGTAAAGTTATGGAATAGGGGGGCAGGAATGCATGTGAAAATTATTTTTTTTTTAATATAAATTAAATTTTTTGACCCAAATATGAGCTTAATTTGGCATTGACATCCAAATTATTATACCAATCTTTATAATTTTTCGCAGTAAAGTTTTGATTCAAAACAATTTTTTATGTAATTTCATGAAGGGTAAATAAATGGACCTGTATTTTGAAAAAAAGAAATGGATTACATTTACTTATACGGTTTTTCCAGCATTTTCAAATCTAGAATAAATGTGAAATATGTTTATTCAAACAAAAATATATTATTTTGAATCAAATATGAGGTTAGTTTGGATACAACATCCAAACTCTGGTACAAATCTTTATAATTTTGGCCTCTTTAGATTCCCCGCAAAGTTTTGATTCAAAGCAAATTTGTATATAATTTTATGACAGATAAATTAATCTTTTTTAAGTTAGGTTGCAAAGTTGTAAAGTATTGCAAAGTATTGCAAAGTCCGCGAATACTGAATAACATTCTACAAATATTTTACAATCTACTCGCTGAGGTCAATTCGTTATGACTTTTTAGAGGAAATTTTAAGTTTTGCCAGCAACAACCGAAAATAAGCTCGGGAGCGGATTCATACTGGGACATTTTTTTATTAATTTTTGTACCAAAAATCGTTGACGCAGCGCGAAAAGAAAAAATAATTTTTTTGGAAATTGGATATGAAGAAATTGGCAACATTTACTATATAGCGAATTTTACCAATTTATGTAAGATAATCTGGATAAAAACCTTGAAAGTAAAAAACGTTAAGTTAGGACGGGCCGAACTTTTTTTACCCTCCACCATAAAATAGTCTTAATTAAAATTGAATAATTAGTTTCCTTTCTCAATTTTAGGTGGAAACATTTTCCGACCATGGATACCCCAAATGCCTAAATTATCTAATCCAATCTAAAAAAATGTGTTCAGCCAGGCGAAAGGTACCACCTATGGGACTATGTCAAAGTGTCCACCTATCTTTCCAATTTTTGGTGGAAAAGTTGTATAACTGCAGGGAACCTCAAAAGTCAATCAATGTTGCTAAGACCCTCAAAATAACGAAATCGGGAAGTACCTATAATTGTTCCACAAACATCCCAGACGGGACAAGGGAGAATTCTCTCACATCAATCAGTGTACTCCGATTCTTATTAGCTTAATGATATGGGACCTACTGTTTATTGCCGAGTCCGAACTGCGTTTCTTAAGACACCACTTGTAGAGAAGTTTTACATGGCTGAAATACTCAGGAAATGTCGCCAACATTACTGAGGGGTCATGATGAAATCATTTTTTTGTTTTGCCTTATTAAGGCGAATGTCATTTTATAGTGATATTTTAATTAATTCTCTTTCGAGTTGAGCTTTTTTGAATAATTGAAAAATTAGGAATTAGGAATAGGGTTGCCATAAGTCGAAAGAGAATTAATTAAAATATTATTGAGGGGAATCGAACCCACTACCTTCAGCGTGCAAGGCGGGTATGCATGCCATTGCACCACGGTGGCACCTATCGACCATTTTTAATGAAGAAGTTTCGAAATACACAAAATCGGGAGGTACCGTTATATGGGGGCTACACCAAAACATCGGCCGATATAGCCCATCTGCGAACTTGACCTTCCTATGGAGAAAAGACACACGGGTGCAAAAATACAACGCTCTAGCTCAATTTTAATAGACGCTAGAGTATTTACAACATACGGGCAGACAGACATGGCTATATCGACTCAGAATTTTATCCTGATCAAGAACAGATATACTTTATGGGGTTGGAAATGAATATTTCAATGCGTTACAAACAGAAAAACAAAGGAAGGATATAAAAATCGGGGTGTACCGTTCTATGGGTGTATGGTTGAACTGTACTGACAAATTTCCGGGGAAAAGTTTTAAGCCGCAAACAAGAAGACTAGATGCCAAATTTCAGAAATTTCGGTAAGATAATATAGCTAACCTTCAAAATACCGAAAATCGGAAGGTACCATTCTATAGGGGATATATTAAAACGTTGACCAATTCTGACAAATTTCTGGGAACATTTTTTCGTTCACAAGAAGGCTAAATGCCAAATTTCAGTCATTTCTGTAAGACATTTTCTGTAAGACAAACACCGTTAATCAACGGTCAACGGTCATTGTTGTATGGACATAGAATTTGATACTGATCAAGAATATATATATTGTATAGGGTCTCCGACGAATATTTCGATGTGTTACAAACGTGTGGCAAATTTATAATTATACCCTCTATATTATGGTGGAGGGTTTAAAAAAATTTCAATTGTTATCAATTTGTCAAATATAAAAAATGGTAGTTCTGATAAAGTCATTGGTGTAATTTACGTACCGCTGTTTATTTATATACAATTTCAGCACCTTTTACCTCTTCCAAATAAATCCATATCACCTCTATGCCAATATTGTATTTCCCTTTCTACCATATTTTTTCATTTTATCGTATTTCCTCTAATTTTATTTGAGTTACCATTCAATGAATTTGTTCCGATACTCTTGCTCTCGTTGTCTAATAAATTGATTGCCTGGAAAATTTTCAACAAAAATTTAACACTTGTCATAATTTTATTAACACAGCAAATTTTAACAGAATTCACCTACATTGATATTGAACAGAAGCTGTAACATCATCGGCAAAGTAACTGTGTGCACAACGGAAATAAAATATTTTACACTCGAAAATAACACAATTTTCTCAAATAGATATTTACCGTGGGTCCAAGGAAAGTGAAGTAATAAATACAGTAGAACACATATGGAGATTTCTGAGTGAAATCGGACACTTTTTCTAAATGGGGTTTTTGATTTCCTTTATTTTTTGCTGCAAAACATTTTAGTATATTTTCAGATCAGTTTTGACTAAAGATTCCAGAGACATCGCGCCTTGAAAAAGATTCTGTAAAAAATATATATGCAAAGAAATGTTCAAAACTTTTTTAATATTGGTCCAAATAGATAAAATATTTTGTTGAATATTTTATTTTTATTTTTATCAGCAATATGCCACCGTGGTACAATGGTATGTACACTCGCCTTGCACGCTGAAGGTCGTGGGTTCGATTCCCCTGCCAAGCAACATCAAACAATTTTCAACGGTGGCAAAATACCCCTCAGCAATGTTGGCGACATTTCCAGAGTATTTCAGCCATGTAAAACTTCTCTACAAGTGGTGCCTTAAGACACGCCGTTCGGACTCGGCGATAAACAGTAGGTTCCATATCACTGAGCTAATTTGATTCGGGGTGCACTCATTGATATGAGAGAAGTCTCACCCGTCCCATCTGGGATGTTTGTGGAACAATTATTATATTATATCTCCAAAACTACTGAAACGATTTCCATGAAATTTGCAGCAAATGCTCAAGGTTTGCCGTGACAATTTAATTCATTGAATATCAGAGGAGGTGGGGTACTTTCCCACTCCTTTTTTGTAAACGCTTTTTGTATATTCAGTATTAATTTTGGGAGATAATGGGGTTGTGTCCCTGACCTTAGGTACATATTTGGAGCCAAAATACCGGACCACGCACACTTTTTTAAATGTGTTATATCTTGAAAACTGATGACCACGACCACTCTTTTCCATACATTATTTTTCAAAACTACTTAACCTAATTTCATGAAATTCTCAGAAAATGTTCAGGAATATCCCGTGGTCCAAAATGCTGTATATTTGTTGATGAATTTCGGGGGTATATTGCTAACCAGCATAAATGGGCGAAAAAATTCGACAAAGCCCGTAAGAGAAAAGAACGGTTACAGACAAAACCTGTTGATAAATGTAATATCCTCAATGGATAACTTGGTTTGATAATGGACCCAAAGAAATGAGGTAGAAAATACCTATTTTTGAGTCGTAAAGCATAAAGTCCATAAAAAGTTGTCATTAAAACTCAATACGACGGGCCAGCAACGCGGACCCGGGTCAGCTAGTAAATTAATAAAAATATAGCTAAATCCCCGAAATACCCAAAATTAGGAGGTACCGTTTTATGGGGGCTGCACCAAAACGTCTTCCGATATAGCCCATCTGCGAACTTGACCTGCCTATAGAGAAAAGACACACGGGTACAAAAATACCACGCTCTAGCTCAATTTTAATGGAAACTAGAGTATTTACAACATACCGACAGACGGACATGGCTATATCGACTCCGAATATTATCCTGATCAACAATAGATATACTATATGGCGTCGGAAATGTATATTTCTATGCGTTACAAACAGAAAAACAAACTTAATATACCCTCCATACTATGGTGAATGGTATAAAAATCGGGGTGTACAGTTCTATGGGCCTATGGTTGACCTCTACTGACAAATTTCCCTGGAAAAGTTGTCATCCGCAAACAAGAAGACTAAGTGCCAAATTTCAGAATTTTAATAATAAATAAATTTCTTTGGTAAAGTTTTTTAGCTTCAAAGGAGAGTAATAGCCAAATTTCAGCGTTTTCCGTGAGACAATGTGGATAAAACCTTTAAAATACTGAAAATTCGGGGAACAACTTCTGGTCCACAAGAAGACTAAATGCTAAATTTCAGTCATTTCGGTAAGACAAGACAATATGGCTAAAACCTTCCAAACACCGTTAATCAACGGTCAACGATCATTGTTGTATGGACTTAGAATTTGATACTGATCAAGAATACATACTGTATAGGGTCTCCGACGAATATTTCGATGTGTTACAAACGGAATGAAAAATGTATAATATACCCCCCATATTATGGTGGAGGGTATAAAAAAGTGTCAATTGTTATCAATGTTTCAAATGTATATACGCATCTTCCCAAAATTTCAGCGTCCTATCTCCATTTTTGTGGATCTAGAGGGTATAAAAACTTTTTGAGAATCCGACTAGAGTAGAAACATTTTTTATTGGTTTACCTTCCAATCTGAGAACCCCCAGCGGAGATCGTCGTCGCTGTTCTTTCCAAGACAGGGACCAATTATTACAACTTTTTGGATTTATCTCTTGTATCCTCGGGCTACCCTTATATGATATTTTGCAAGGGATGTTTTGTACCTTAATAAATGTTTTGTATATATAGCAGTGTCAGGCGAGAGAGCGCCCCTAAAGTATGCAATAGAAAAGTATGGTGCCTTACACTGATCTATAGCAGCGATGCGTTTAGTTGGAAGAGAAATTCCATTAGCCAATATACAGATGTTTGGTGTACCAGGATCTAGAGGGTATAAAAACTTTTTGAGAATCCGACTAGAGTAGAAACATTTTTTATTGGTTTACCTTCCAATCTGAGAACCCCCAGCGGAGATCGTCGTCGCTGTTCTTTCCAAGACAGGGACCAATTATTACAACTTTTTGGATTTATCTCTTGTATCCTCGGGCTACCCTTATATGATATTTTGCAAGGGATGTTTTGTACCTTAATAAATGTTTTGTATATATAGCAGTGTCAGGCGAGAGAGCGCCCCTAAAGTATGCAATAGAAAAGTATGGTGCCTTACACTGATCTATAGCAGCGATGCGTTTAGTTGGAAGAGAAATTCCATTAGCCAATATACAGATGTTTGGTGTACCAGGAGAAGCAACGAGTATATGGACACAGGACCTCATGGTTCATGGCTGTATTTATAACAAGGTCAGAATGGAAATATCCTTACCAGATGGAAGCAGATCGGTGCAAGAGTGTTTGTCCACAATTTGCAAAATATTTATTGGAGGCAGATCCTTGAACATTCAGTTCATTATATTGTCAAATGCTCAAAATATCGCACTTTATTGGTAGCGGATTATCTGGAAGAGGCGGCTATTATAATTAATATGGGCCAAGGATATTGGTGTTTCGAAGACTATCCAAATTATCATTTTGATTTTCCTGAGTGCTTGCCATTAGATCTTAATTTACTCGGGACTGTAAAAGTGGTTACTCGGATTACAAAGCCAATTCCAAAAGTGGCATCTGCAGCAGCATCAGAAGCTGTTAAAAGAAAACGTGCAGACGAAGTACATGTGAAGAAAAAGTACCACCTTGAAGTCTACATGTCTGAATTTGAGATTTTTGGTCCAGAAGTGACATGAAACGATTATTCCCCACATTTAATTCAAGCGATTTTTAAAGATTCTCTACCTCTCCAGAGCGTAGTAAGAAATCGCAACGTTTTGGTGTTTAATCACAATTCGAAGAGTATATAGACTCAGTTTTTACTCCTTTATTTATGGTGGACTACAAGACTTTGAAGCTTTCAGACGGAGTTTGTCTGACCATTGAGGAAAAGTCAGAATTGGATAAGCTTCTACAAAGTCATTATGAGATTTTTTGAGAAATTGGTGAACCTACACCATTTATAGAACACACGTTCAACACAGGTAATAAAGCCCCAATATTTTCACCTGCTTATCGACTATCGTTCGTGACGACTAAGGAATTGAGGGCAGAAGTACACCGAATGCTAGAGCTTAGTATGGCGGAAGAATGCGAATCTGCGTGGGCATCACCTGTTGTAATGGTTCCTAAACGAGATGGAGGTATACTTGTGTGTGTGTCTACTACCGGAAACTGGATAGTTTTACTGAGCCTGATCGTTATCATTTGCCTAGGATGGATGATTTACTTCAAGCTGCTAAAAGCACAAAATTTATGACCACACTTGACCTTCAGAGTGGATATTACCAAGTGCCTGTTGCTGAAAGAGATCGCGATAAAACATGTTTTATTACCCCATTCGGATTATTTCGTTTCACAAGAATGTCATTCGGACTCCGAAATGCTCCTTCTACATTTCAGCGCCTTATAGACCGTTTTAAATCTGGTTTAAATGAGATGCTTATATTTGCCTATTTGGATGATCTGATTATATATTCAGGGAGTTTTGAAGACCATTTGCGTCACTATAATTTACGCGTGAACAATTCAAAATATCGTTTTTGTTGCAGAGAAGTGAAATATCTGGGATAGATCCCGCGAAAACCGAGGCTATTTCATAAAAAAGGGATCCCAGAAATGTGAAAGAGTTGATATCTTTCCTACAGACTTGCTCGTGGTACCGAAAGTTCATCGATAATTATCCCCAAATAGCAAAATCCCGTACAGATTTGACGAAGAAAACTGCAACTTGGATTTGGGGAGATCGCCAGAAAGTAGCTTTCAATGAATTGAAGCACAATACTTGGTCCACCCACACAAGTGCCACAAGATTTGCTATGAATACAGCCAAATGCCAATCAACGGGGTATTCAGCCGCATTTCTGACTTTTCGAAGAGAGTTAAGAACATTGGATGATGCCCAGAATGATTTGAGGAAAGCTTTGTTCCACAAAGGGAAAACTTTGTTCCACAAATCTCGACATACTTGAGGAGTCTACCCAACATTCTTAACTATTCAAAGGAGGGTGAACAAGGAAGACAAGATGCAAACAAGAAGTTGTATGACTCCCACAGGAGGTCTCAATCGAATTTTGATGTTGGCGCCACGGTAATGGTTACCACCCACGTCCTAAGTCAAGCGTCAAAAGGAGTTAGTTCCAAGTTTGTACCAAAAAGAGATGGTACATAACAAAGAAGACTGGTTCGATGTCCTATGAAGTAGCTTCTTCTGAAAATATCAACACTGCACTGATGACGATACTAACATTATTCCAAAACCTGTGCATCCCATCCGTAAGAGAGGAAGACCAAGGAAGTCCTAAATCTGTTGTCGTTCTTTAGGGCCGAAGCCGCACTCCAAAAGGGGAGATTGTAGTGAGACTTTATATTATCTTATTCAAATGATCATTACTTATTAATTATCACTTTCCTTATGATCATAAACTCAAATTACTTTCATCATTATTTCATTGTTAAACATTTGTTAATCTTTAAACGTATTGTTTAACTGTGCAACATTGTTTATTTAGTTTTCTATCCACAACAGTGGTACGATCTTTTAATGCTTGTAACGTAAATTCAAAACACATTGATTGAACGAACAGTCGAAGTAATACAATGTAACAGTTATTGAGTGGGGATTCGATCACTGATTGAGTGTTATATTTATATTAGTGCCTTTGTGCCTTAACGTAAAAAGCTTTTGTTTTGATTGCTGAATTATTGAGTCATAATGTATTGTATTGAGTCGTTATTAGTTAAAAGCTTTGTTGGGATTTCTATAAAAGAGCAATGCTGACATACAAAGAGCCTTGCTTCTCTTATAGACAATCCATACGGTAAGAACTAAGTCTTCTTCGAAACACGATAGCGTGGCCGGTTGGCTTATTCTTCCAAAGCTAATTACATACATCGAATACTTGATGAAAGGGATGGCAGTCCCACAGTCCCTTGTATTCATGTTTGAGGCAAATGGATTTATTATCACACACGTAAGATGTTTTATCAATAAAATAATTTTATAACGTTTATGTAGAAATCTTGGTGTTTTATTTGGAATATTGGACGTCGAAGACTATTTTAAAATAATCACACCAAAACCAGCTACAACTTATATACATTTTTATAAGAAATCCAGCAGCTTATTTTCTTGAAACATTTAAGCAGTCTTGATCAAATCAGTTAGTTATATGGACCTAAAGGGATAATATGGCCACTTTATAAATTTTCCACAATTTAGCTTCGTTTTTTGTGTGAACCACTGCACATTTCAACGACCATATTGAGTAAAATGCAATCAGGCATGAAATATAACAACAATTTTATATTTCAAAAATTACAACAACACATTTTTACCACTAGCACCATCATGCCACCAATGATACAGCCAACTACAATATTACAAATAAGAGATACTCGTATAAATGAAATACAACAAGAATAACAACACCAACAAAAGATGAAGTCAAGCGAAGACTTAATGGTTGATTGGGTTGGCAAGAATCAAAACGAAACGATGGCTGGGGAATCAACAGCTCTATGAACTCTGAGTTGTGATCTGAGCGACAGAGTTTATTCTAGCAAATAAAGGCTACAGAAAAAATAAACGAGATACAAACATTTATTGGCCAAAGTAGTTCGGACATATTACAATGACGATAAGAAGGATAAAAGGGAGAAGGAATATGTTATCCTCCGTGTGTGACTCTGCTTGTGTGTGAAAATAAGGACACAGCAACATATGTTAAAAATTATGTTCAGTACAAAAAAACTGAATATAGTGTTTTTTAAGGCCATCAAAATCGAAAGGCTAAAGAAGAGCACAGTGAAGAGCAGTGTACTTTCATACATACTACACATGTTGATTTTTACCGTGAAATATCACGCATGAATTCACAACGATGAAAAACATAACCAGAATTTATATTCAGAACTTTTTTCTAGGTCGATTAATATGCAACATAATTTATTGTGAAGAAAATGCACATATTTTGTTTCTTTTTAAAGACCATTGTGTGCGTATTCAATGCTGGGAATCATAGCAGAAGGTTTTATTTTCATTTATGACTAAAACGAATTGAAATTGAATTTAAAACATGTTTGTATATCTGCGTGGTGGTATCAGTGGTTTATTTTGCCAATAGATGACCCAATTTTACAGATTGGGGTTAAAATAAATATTTTTGGAAATATGAAACAAAAAATTATTTAGAAAAGGATAAGTGTATACAAACATCAGTTATATGACAGATATAACTATGGAATGTTTATTACTCATATTTTACCAGAGGACTTTACAGTGTAATGCTGGCTTACATTTCCCGAGTTTTTCAGTCGCTCAACACAAGAGCTGAGTGGTGTGTCATAAAATATGCGTAAACGGCAAATGGTTGAACAATGAACAATTGTTGTTATTGGAATGATTAAATGACGCGTGTGTATAAAGAAAACCTTAATGAAATTTCCATACATTTTACGATTCGGATTTTTACTTTCCGGTGGCTAAATACTTTAGAATCAAATTTAAATTAAAAATGGTGACAAAATTAAAAGGCAAGCGTTTTATTTGAAAGATTCCGTCATGAGGAAGAATATACTTATTGAGGCAAAGTGACAAATTATTTTCTAGTTTTAAGTGCATTTATAAATAAAAAGCTAAAACTTAATTTTTATTATTTTGATTTTTCAAAATAGTCTGGCTTAATCCCTTTTGTTGTTTTAATATTTAAAACAACAAGTTTATTAGTGGAGAAGGTTTGGCATTGTTCGCCAAGGGGTAAGGCAAGGAAGACTAGTTTCGATCCACGCCACTGGATCTCATCAGTTCCCTTTGTTTCTTGTTTGTGGATATTCTCCACCGAAGTTATTTTTCAATAACTTCTTCAACAAGGAACTTTTTATACCCAAACATCAATCGTCAGCTCGAAGTATAAACGTTTGATGTTTGGGTATAAAAAGTTCCTTGTTGAAGAAGTTATTGAAAAATAACTTCGGTGGAGAATATCCACAAACAAGAAACAAAGGGAACTGATGAGATCCAGTGGCGTGGATCGAAACTAGTCTTCCTTGCCTTACCCCTTGGCGAACAATGCCAAACCTTCTCCACTAATAAACTTGTTGTTTTAAATATTAAAACAACAAAAGGGATTAAGCCAGACTATTTTGAAAAATCAAAATTGTAACAGCTATCCCAATTAAATAAACGCCACCAATGTTCTACTTAATTTTTATTAATTATTTTTAATTTAGAAGGTAATTTTTAATTAATTTATTATGATTTTTTCACCATAAAACTATGAACATTTACCCAAATAACTTTCCAATACATGACTTTTGCATAGAACGTATTAAAACAAATTTTAATTTTCAAAATTGTAATTTTCAATTGTAATGTTTACAAACTGGCCGGTAATGCATGCTTCTTGGTCATATTTTCCAACACTTGGATATTATTACTGTGTTGTGTTGCATTGGTAATATTCACAATCCATTTCAGGCATTCAATTTATTTTTGGTAAGGATTTTTAGAGCATTTTGCTAAGTTATTGCATTAAAAAGTTCCACTTGGCTGGCATGCGGTAACATTATTCCTGGTGGGGTTTTCCACCCATCAAACCAAACGAAAAATAGAAATGCTTACGCTTATTTTCCCAAAATATCCATTTCCAGTTGCTTTATATTTTCCGTTGCGTTGTTTTTTTTTGTAATTTTGGTTTTACTCTGTAGTTGGGTTACTTTTGCTTATAGACTGATATTATTGTTGCCTGGCTGGCTTGCCGAATTCAGTTGGTTGGTTGGTGGTGATCCCACTGCGGGTGGTGAATTTTTAGTGCAATATGCATTACCACCACATTAAACATGCTAAACTTTGGCGGTAATTTAAACAGCAACATGCTGTGCCCATCGCCATAGGTATCCTTCGAAATGTATCCATCCTGGCTGGCTGGCATCCATCCGTTTTTGTAAATGCATAACATAGCTATGGAACGAACGACAGAGTCATGCGGTAGATTTGAGAAATTACATCGCAGTGGATGGAGTGGAGTGCTTGATGTGAAGTTAGTAAATGTATATTTGATTTAATGGATTTCAGTTGAACACGAATGAGTACAGTTGAGTGTGTGTGGGTGAGTGCAAAATGGGTAGTAATGTAGAAAAGTTTACAATTTTAAAGTAACTCTCACAAAAATAATAGCATACTTTATGGGGATTATATTAATTAATAATTTAAAGCATACTTTTGTTTGCCATAAAATGGGAGGATGTAAGGGAATTGCTGATAAACATTGGCTAGCTTGACTGCAATGTATTCAATTAGCGGTGGGTGTGTGTTTACAGGAAATGCTTTATATAGATTTGTTTTTTTGTTTAAATGTTATCACAGTCTAACTTATGTTTTTTCGCAAAGGAAAATTGACCATGTCCACAAATTTTCTTGAAATTTTCATGAAATGTACTGCGAAAGGCGGGGAACCTCCTCTATGTACTATTTTTGAAAGCGGTGTATTTGCAAAACTTACGAATATATCGGTTTGGTAGGTAGAAGTAGGTAAAAGTCCCCATCGATTCCATGTGTGCAAAAAAGTTATTCGGGGTCAAAGGTAATTTTTGGAAGCATTATTCAGTTTTTTTTTTAATTTTCCTGAAAAACGGTAAGACATAGCAAAAGCTGGCTAAAGTAAAAGTTGTAAATTTAACAATTGTCTTTCAACGCTTTCAAACGATATCCACTTTGCAGTAATCGGTTCAGTAGAATCGGGTCTTACCCGTTTTTTAAATCTGGCTTTTCGGGTCGAATAACCGCGAACCGGATACACCACTCATGAAAATTATATGTTTCCATAATCAGCACAACAAACCCTACCTTCAGACAAAAAATTGGAGAGTTTTCGTTGGGCTTTCGATTACACATGTGGGTTAAATGGTATATTTTTTGCATAAAAGACTCTAACATGAAATAACTCTACTAAGCACGCTCCGATTTTATTGGATTTTTTAAAGATAGGTATGATATCGCTCTTCATGGAAACATATATTTTTTGGGGGGACAGACCCGGGTACTTCGGTTATTTTGCTATTTCAATGTCTATTTTGACTGGGCTTAATATCTCGGTTTGAACATTAATTGGCGAGGCAATTAACCCGCCGGTCCTATTTTTAAAACGCTATATATTTCTTGAGTAATTTCAGAGGGTCCTTTTGTTTTAAAATCGCAATATTTCCAAATTTGTTTGCAAATTAATTTGATAGACAACGGCGGTTTGTTCCCAATCAAATGTTCTTAGTCGGGACCCGAAGTTCCGAACACGACTACATTTTAATATGTTTTATTTCGAAAACTAACGAATCGACCACATGTTCATCAGCAAAGAAAAACTAAAGACATATACGGCCTTAGTAAGCGTAGCTTTACCTCAACGTGGGCCAATGTTCACAATTTTTGATAGAGATGTTTTTAACCACTGGGTACCATATATCTCAAAGGAAATATAGATAAAAACTAAACAAGTAAAAGTGATGTTAATTTCGGCCAGGCCGTATTTTTTATACCCTCCACCACGAACTTCATTGAAGCGAATAGGAACAATCACTTCCTCTTATTGCAGGAGTCGTATATCCCAACTGATAATACTCCCTTCAAAAGAGCTCATATGAGGCGGTATCATAGATCTTTCCAAAACATGAATCGATATTTACAATTTCCCGAATTGAGCTTTTGAACTTCTGGCAACACATAATATTAAATTACAGCAATCTCGGTTCAAACATTTGACAAAAAAAAATCGAAGTACATAAAATTTCGAAATTTTCTATCTTATGTAAAAACAATTCGGTAAAAAATGTGACTAAAATCTTCAAAACCCTTTAAATGGTGGCTGCGTTTATATGGGGGCTGTGCCACAAGGTGAAGCTATACTGTGTAAATTTTTGCAAGGGATGTTTTGTACCTGTATAAATGTCTTGTACCTTTAGCGAAGACTAAATACCAAAGTTCAGTTATTTTCTTTGAATAACGTAGCTAAAACTTTCAAAATACCGAAAATCGAAGAGAAACATTCATTGGGGGCTATATAAAGACGTTTCGGTGGGATATTGAAGCCACAATCTTCAAAATGCATACCGAAAATCGGGAGGTACCGTTCTAGGGGGGTTATATGAAGATGAGGACCTATATAGACAAATTTCAGGTGGAAAGTTGTATACCCCTAACGAAGACTAAAATACAAATTTAGCAATTTCGGCGGGCTATTGAGGCCTCAACCTTCAAAATACAGAAAATAGGGAGGTACTGTTCTATAGAGCTATATGAAGGCGTGGACCTATACCGACAAATTTCAGGTAGAACGTTTTATACCCCCAACAAAGACTAACTACCAAATTTCAACTTTCAGAATACCGAAAACCAGGAGGTACTGTTCTATGAGGCTATATGAAGACTTGGATCTATACTGACAAATTTCCGGTGGAATGTTTGGTAGCCCTAACGAAGACTAAATACCAAATTTCAGCTATTTCGGTGTTATAATTAGGTTGAAGCCTTCAAAATACCGAAAAACGTGAGGTACCGTTTTATGGGGGCCCTATTAAAACGTGGACTGATATGGCCCACTTTCAATACCAAACATCCTAGGAGTAATAGACACTTCTATACCAAATTACAAAGCTCTATCTTAAAAATTGCTTCATCCTAAAAAATACCGAAAATCGGGGGCTATAACTAAACATGAACCTATGTTAGCAAATTGTGGTGAATAAATTTCGTGACTGCAGGGAATCTCAAATGCCAAATTCAGTCAAAAATGTAGCTAAAGCACTCAAAATACCGAAATGTTGAAAATTTTTGGTGATGAAGTGATAAATACTTCAATTCAGGATGAGTCGTTACATGGGAACTTGGACCTGGGACTGCAATATTTTTGTTACAGTGTTTTTAGGTCACTAGGACCCATTTCAGTTCGATATATGTATTATGTATAAATATTTTTGTCACACCCTCCCATGTAAGTGCCACTACAAGGGTCACTAGAAAACTATCTGGGGACAAGAGTGTATCGATCAAATAAAATCTTTATATGTCGATTAGGGACCATCCTATAGCACTATGAAAAACTGGTTTCATGAATTCAATCGTGGCCGACACTCGACAAAAAGGGAATTTCGTTAGAGACGTCCAAAAACGTGAGGCCAGAAAAAATTAAGCCGTGCGTGAACGGATACTACCGTGAAATAGCGGCATCCTTGGTCATTTATTCCACCAACTAACATTTGATATTCCATGAATACGTGGCGGCAAAAATAGGGTTTTTCTCGTCGGATCCCGTGTTGATCGGTGTAAGAAATTTCGACAAAAATACGTTTCAAAAGACGTTTTCAGGGAAATATGGGTATGAACCCGAAAAATGACAGCAATCACCAGAAGATGCTATAAAAGCGTTCAAAAACCATGTTTTGAAGGTGTCTCAATCAAGCCAATGCAACATTTTGTTTTTGGTTCCCTAAATATTTCACGATCATCACGAAAAACTAATCGTTTCTATTCTGGTCGGACCCCGAACTACATGCAAAATTTTGTGACGATTGGTCCATAATTACGGCCTGGAAATACAAACTTATAATGCCCTTTCCACATTGTGGTGTATGTTATAACTATTCCTATATACATATGTATTTAGGTTGAAGTCTAGTCGTTCTACTTCAACTTTTTGTATTTTGAAAGTTTTTTGTCAAAAATTTGAATCGAGGTTGCTATAATTTAATATTGTGTTTTGCCAGAGGATACAAAAGCTATATTCTGAAATTTGTAAATATTGGTACATGTTTTGGAAGGAACAACGATGACGCCCCATATGAGCTCTTTTAAGGGGAATCTTATCAGTTAAACAGTTCTAACTTGTTCGTTTTGAATTGGTAAAAATACATAAATACTGAATTTGCTTGTATGTATATATCTACTTCTATAACATCGATCCTATAAGCATCGATCAACAACGCAACCATAACCCAGAAACTTGTTCTTCATATTCTATCCAACAAGCAATAACCAAAACAACTCTCTCGACAGCGTCTTCAAATCCATCCAGGATGAACACAATGGACCAAAGGTCTCCGAGTTTACCAGTCGCTATACCATTAGATGAACCTAAATTAAAGTCATCTTGCAAAGCCGATTTAACATTTGCCAGGATACCGAATTCATGGAAAATTCAAAATACTTTGAACTCATGGTAAAAATATTTCATGTCATGGTTGGAACCCATTACCGCCTGTGTTCAGAAGAAACAAATTAGGTACTTGATGATGAAGTAACCTGAACCTGATTCAATATGTACATTAATGTGATGTTAGGGACTCTTAGAGTGCTATTGGAGAGTTACAATCGGAATAGCAATTTCGATCCATACCACATTCCGTCAATACCGCTCTTATAGCACACTAACAAATGAAATCCTGTTTTGTGCATTAAACACAATCTCCTCACAAAGTAAATTTGGGTATTTTGTCGCTTTTTGTTGCTATTGCTTTGTTTGATGTGGCGGTTTTGCTATTGTAGCTGGTGTTTTGGGAATTGCTTTTTAGCCATAAACATTATTGCCCAGTCTGTTGTTGGCCAGTAAGCTTAATTTATATAATTTATGTAAATTTTCTTTTGTCCGCCAATATCTTTTGTTTGTATGAATTGCTTAACAACGGTGGTGGTGGTTGGCTGTTGGTATTGTGTTGGACTCAACACCACAGGGCGTATGATGGACAGAGACCGCAACATGATGTCAACTATAACGACAGTTGGTTATACAAGGAAATTGTGCAGAACAAGAGAAAAAACAAACTGATGCTGCCCATCATCTCATTATTGATGGTCTAATTAAATTCGACACAAAAAGTTGACCTTTTTGAGGAGCGCTGTATGTTTTTTTTTTTTTTTTTGGTAAATTCGATTAAATTGATGCTACCCAAAAACAATTCAGTTATGGTTATTTGGCCAATTCGTTAGGGTTTAGGCAATTTCGTGGTTATTAGTTGTGACCTTAGCAAGACAAATATTTTTGTTTTTGAATAGAATGAATGAAAACATTTGGGATGAATTTTTCAGGTTTCGGTTAAATGGAGGAGTATTTGTCAACTGGTATTCGTGGCAGTTGATGCTTCTCAACTGCGATAGGTGGAGGATGTACTCCGAGGACCGCATTCACACTATAGTTGTTGTTGGTAACTGTGACTGCATCTGTGTTAATGCAAGCCAAATCTGCTTGATAGACTTGCTTATCTGGGGTTCTCTCGTGTAATGTTGGATGGGCCTCTCGTTCTAGACAATGATGATACCTTCTAGCATGTCTGGGGTTGGTCCTATTACCATATGTTGATTAGGATGGCTCTCGTGGTAACACCCGACTAAGTACTGCAGCGCCTGCATGTCATTGAAGCTACACTAGAAGAATATTTGTCTCCTTATGTAGACGGTCCACTGAAGACATGCGGAGGCAACCTGGCGCAGTTCTCAAAGCGATATTCTGACAGGTTGTAATATTTTTGCATCGCGCATAGGCCGACCTATTGGTCAACAAGGTTTATTTTTCGGCACCCCAAGGCTGCCGGCTAGGGACTTGGGGACCTTGTTCCTTAATCTCAGCTTTTCGCAGATAGTTGTAGCAGGCGCGGCCAACGTGAACATGCCAACGAATGTGACTTCTAGAATCTTGGGGTTGTTGACGTTCGACTATGACGTTCATCCCAGTGCTCAGCTCTGCTGTCCATGCAGTAAACAGAGTGACCGTCGATTTAGTGGAGGATATTTACATATTCCTTGCGTGGAAAAATATAGTAAAATCGGTCAAATAGAAGTCTTTCACAAATGTCATCAGGGATGGACTTGATGTCAAGTTTCTACAATCATCCGCATACGCCACGGTCTCAATGCCGTCTGCAGTCTAGAGGAGAGGAAAATCAGTCAATTAGGAGTTCAACCTTTCACAAGTGACATTAGGGAATGTATTTGACGCCAAGATCGTGCAATGATCCCCATACGTAAAGATATCAATGCCGACTGGAGGGAGGTGTGGAATACAGAAGCGGTAAATGTTAAACAGTTCTGGAGATATCACCCTACCTTGGGGTATTTCCTACTTCACACTGCGGGGTTTGGACTTTTTGTTCCTGAATTCCGCGTACGACTGGTAATTGATTATCGATTCACCTTTGCTGACATCATTGGCTGCAAAAGGGGGACCAATCTGCCAATTTTTCAGACTTCGGGAACAATATCGGTGGATAGCGACAGGTTGCTGACATCATTGGCTGCAAAAGGGGGACCAAACTGCCAATTTTTCAGACTTCGGGAACAATATCGGTGGATAGCGACAGGTTGAGAACTTTGCTTCAACGTTACCATGAAGATTCCATCAGGGCCCAACGCTTTGAATCATTTAGCGTTCTTGCTGATATTCCCAACAGCATCCACCGTAAATTGTTGTTGTTGTAGAAGCATGAAAATTTCATAGAAGCATAGGTTTGATGCTGGGTTGGCTGCCGCTGGCCGAAGTACTATGTTTTCGGGTGAATCCGGTATATAAGAACCCGCTGGCATGAGATTGACTGTAAATTGCGGTGGTTCCTCCTCGACAGGAAAAGTTCTAATGCGACGTAGTACTCTTCTCTTTGCCCTGTCACTCCCGGAAAGCTCGACAAAATGTCGATTAAAATAACTTGAGCTATCTTCGGATCAGTCAAAATAGATTCGCAAAATGTAACTGACGTCCTAAATTTCTTCTTTCCAGGGTTCGATAGTGATTCGACCGTTCTTCACAACTCACTTATTGGGGCTTCAGTGTTGCAACTCGTCAGATAATTTGGCCTCTTATTCAGTTTATGCTCTTCGACTAACCTGTTAACTTTCAATGTCAGCTCCCCTACTCTGGGGCCACTGGGGTTGGCTCAACGAAGCTCATCACCCTCATTTGTTAATCTCGCCACCTCTTCTGGGAAATGTGGTCTCACTTCGGGTATTCGACTATATATTGCGAGCTGATCATGTCTCGGAACGTCCTTTCTGCTACCCGAACATCAAATCTCTGAAGCGGTGATTAGGGAATTCTCTGAAACTAGGCCAATTTGTTTTCCCATGAGTGATGAAAGTATTGCGTTCAGTGGTGATGGAATCGGGCGGTCTGCTGATGGAGACAATTACAGTGCGATGGTCTGATCCAAGAGTAAGGACGTATTGCCAGGTGACGTATTTGTCACACCAGGTGACACCATGGTTATATCTCGCGAACTGTGACACTCTTGGCTAATTCTGGTAGGGCATCCTCATTGACCGTCGAAAATGTAGAGCGATCAATTTGCTCAACCAGCACTATACCCCTCTGGTCATTTCCGATGAACTTATGAGACTCATGATGAGCCTTAAAGTCCCTCAAGACCAGTCGGTTATGACCTCCAAAAGCGGACTAAACTTGGGTCTATATTCAGGAGTAAAGCTATTTATCGGCGGGATGTATACGTTAAACAACTCTACGTCCACACCCGATTGCTACCGCCACATATTCCATGTACGGGCCAGTAGTGCCAGGCTCAAGCGAGATAGGTCTGTATTGAACAGAGTGGTGCAACAGGAGCAATGTAAGCAGCAGTTGTTGTTCAGATTGGTTTCCCGCACCGATGCGACCATTACGAAATCACTATTTCATCGATCTTACCTCGGATTCCGTTGCAATTAAATTGCAAAAAGGATGCATTTTCAGGAATTGGAACAGTAACGGCTTGTGGTAGGTGTTGCGAGTGCGGCTGCTGTTGGCGGAACTGGGTGGAATCTCGAATACTCACTGGTGGCTGTAGCATGTAACCACATAGTCCCTTTTGAAGTCCCTCACATGGCCACGTCAAGAGCCGGCATATATTCCATCTCACCGAAGTTTGAGTGTGATGAATGCGGATGTGACAAACCGATCACGTCCATATTGCTCCTGGGGTTTCCTGCGTTCCGGCACTGTCCAAAATAATCAGGAGCAGGTATTCCGGGATATGCAGCTCCCAACACAGAAAAACGACACAAATACTAAAAAATATACACGGAAGTAGCAGCTTCTGGCCAGTACTCGGGTGTTGTGTGGTTCCGGTTCAATCCAGTATCAAAGAACCCGACGTGATGCGATGTCGTATCTTGTGAGATGGTCTGGTGACATCCGTGATGCTAATGATGATTATTTTTGTCGTCGTGAAGTCTATAACTCCCATCTCCCAGAATAATTATAAGATAGTTATTAAGGAAAGCCTAGGAAAGCACTGACCATGTTCCTATTATATCCTAGGCTTATCGAATAAAACCCATTTCCCAGAATAATTATTATATATAAGGAAAGTCCAGGAGAGCAGTGATCATGTTCCTATTAGTTCCTAGATTTATCTAACAACACAAAAGATACACCCATTATCCTGACAACTAATTGAAGGGTTAACTCACTATATGTCATGTGCCGTGCTTTCACATTTAACCTTATCGTTCAATGTTAATTTTATTTTTAAGTAACCCTAATCCACTCACTTATTACGGGTACATTTAGCCCGCATTAGCAAGTAAAATCCTTGTATTTCAATTATTTTTGTTTGTTTTTTGTTGCGTCTATGCTCTGAACAGAAAATAGTGTTGAAATACTAAACAACAGCTGTCAATGTTTGATGGCGGTGTTGTTATTCTTCGTCGTCTATTATACGGAAGGAAGCCTTAAGTACTGCGGCAATATTTGTTGTTGATTTTGTATGCAAACTATAGTTAAGCAACAACAAAACACGAACGAATATTAGGATTGAATGTAATAGAGAAAGATGCAGAAAGGATGCTGGAAACCACCATGTCGGTTTTATATGCAACATTGTTTAAATCTTTGTTGTTGTTCTTTTCCACTTTTTCTACTGTGGCTTGTTGTCTGCCTGTTTTTGTTTGGCCGCGAACAACAAAGTTTCTGTTCAGAGAAAAATTAAAAAAAATGAAGTTGTGGGTTGTTAGTAGCAAAAATGACTGCGGAAGTAGTTTGATAATTTAGGAAATTTTTTGAATTTATATTGTAAGAATGAGAAATTCATAGCAGATCCTAGAAGCGCCTAGTTTGAATTTCGTCGTGAGTGACTCTTGAAAGTAATTATCGATTACATTCGGTCCAAAGTTTGTAACCTGTCACACAGCAATAACTTGCCACCAGCATTTTTGATGGACTTTGACTATACCACATGCGATCACTACAACTTAAGACAACATCAGGCACACAACAACAATCGCAGAGAGCGTAGTTGTTAATGTGTGAGTACATTGTTTGTTAATGAGTAATGTTGTGCGTGTGTGCTGAATGTAACGCTCACTGGGAACAAAAGTGCACACATTGCCTTGCCCTGCCCTAAGAGATACATTGAACCGTTATAGGAGGGAAGTAACCGTTATATGAAGGCAAAACATGGACATATGTCTACAATTTTTGGTTGAGAAAATTTTTGAGCACCAAGAGCCTCAAATGTCAAATAACATGTAATTCGGTCAAAAAGTGCTTAAAAATCTCTAAATACTTATAATAGAAGGTACCGTTATATGAGGGCAATACCAAAACATGGTCTTATGCACACAATTATTGGTGGAGAAGTTTTGTGACCACTGAGAACTTCAAAAGGACAATTACAGATAGTTCGGTTAAAGTTTTATAGCTGTGTTAACAATTTTTGGTGGAAAAGTTTTATGACCACTAGGAACATAAACATAGAAAATAGACCTATATTAACACTATTAAATTATAGACATCGCTTTGAAAAATGTAGCTAAAACCGTCAAAATACCGAAAATCGGAAGGTACTGTTAAATGGGGGCTATACCGAAATATGGAACTATGTATGTTGAAATGGAGTAGTTTTGTGACCACTGGGAACCTCAAACGTCAAACTACACGTACTTCCGTCAAAAAGGTAGCTAAAATCCCCAAAATACAAAGATCGAGAGGTACCGTTATGCCGGGGCTATACCGAAACATAAACCTATGTTGACAATTTTTGGTAGAGGCATTTTGTTCCCCAAATCTTAAACTGCAGGTACTTCCGTCAAAAAGTTGTTGAAATCTTCAAAATACCCGAAATCGGGAGGTACCGTTATGTGGGGGCTATACCAAAACATGGACCTATGTTGACAATTTTTGGTGGAGATGTTTTGTGACCTCACAGAACCTCAAATATCCAATTGCAGGTACAATTCTCAAAATACCGAAAATCGGCAGGTTGACAAGTTTTGGTAGAGATGTTTTGTGACCACTGGGAACCTGGAATTTAAAATTGCAGGTAGTTCGATCCGAAAATGTAGCTATAATCCTTAAAACACCGAAAATCGGGAGGTTAACAATTTTTAGTATAGATATGGAGGCCACAACCTTCTAAATATTGAAAATCGGGAGATACAGTCCTATTGGAGCTATATGAGGGAAGGAAGACCTATATCGACAAATTTCAACACAGCGTTCAAAATACCGCAAATCGGAAGGTACCGTTCTATCGGGGCTATATGAAAGCGTTGGCCTATTCCTACAAACTTCTTGGGGGGAAATTGAAAGGGTTTTAGATAAAATCTCTTAATTTTTGTATGCCATTTACTCTGCCAACCTGTTCGCAAAATGATTTCCACGCCATGTTTTCGTATCGTGGCGTCCGACGTGGACAACTCTGGAGAAAAAAGCAAACATAAGTTTTAATCGGTCGAGTCCCCGCGCTAGCTTCTGGATGACCTCATGTGTGGGTCATCCAGTAAACGGGCCTCTTGGACTCACGCGGTTTATTGTTGAGCTGCACTTCTTATTTTTTAAACTTGTGTCGTTGAACCTCTAACAAGTGTTTTTTTGCTGTGAGGTTTGCCATGCTTTTTCCAAATTGTCCACCATCTTGCGAACATCCTCTTTAGTCGGGGTTTTCCAGAACTGTTATGTTTGTTTAACTTTTGCTGTCATCTTCGACGTCAGAGTCGCTGATGTTTGGGTCAATATTAAACTACCCTTGAGCTTCTCTGTCTCATCGATTAACAACGTCGTGGGACTCGCAGGCAGATCAATAATAATTAATAATTGTTCCACAAACATCCCAGGTGGGACAGGGAGACTTCTCTCATATCAATGAGTGCACCCCGATTCATATTAGCTCAATGATATGGGACCTACTGTTTATCGCCGAGGCCGAACGGCGTGTCTAAGACACCACTTGTAGAGAAGTTGTACAAGGCTGAAATACTCAGAAAATTTCGCCAATATTACTGAGGGGTATTTTGCCACCGTTGAAAAGTGTTTGATGTTGCCTGGCCGGGGAATCGAACCCACTACCTTTAGCGTGCAAGGCGGGTGTGCATACCATTGCACCACGGTGGCACCCACCAACACGGCAGGCAGATCAATAATTCCCACTTATTTAAGCCCTGCACCGTAACTTTTTTATACCCTCAGCATTTATGCTAACGCGGGTATATAAACTTTCATATAGGTCAAATGTGCCTAATCGAAATAATGGTTTTAGATCCCAAGTATGTTTGGACGAAATCCGTTTCAGACAATTTGGAGTCGATTTATCAATGTCCGTCTGTCTGCCTGGCTCCCTGGAGCACATTTTGTTTGAGTGCTGTTAAAGTAGTGTTTCAATTCACACAAGCTGAGGGTATATCTCTGTCGGCTAAGTCGACTGATACTTTTTTTATTTTCATTCTTCCATGTTTGTTTTTCTTTTAAGGGAACTCGCCATAGTAATTTTTTCGCGGGAAACTATCTGTCCATGCTCTCTAGCATGTCGCAGTAATCCTCTATTGCTGATAGAACAAGTAACAAGGAAGTAAATGGCTGATGTTTTAAATTCTTGTGGATCTAAAGGCCTGGGTACATAAGCCGCCTTGCCTGGTTGCCTTGTTTTCCTGCTTCATTTCTGACATAACAAAAATAAAAGAATAAAGAAGAAAAGGGTAACCTAGTTCCGAATTGGTTCGGCCTTCTTTTATTTGATGTTATGTGAGAAATGAACCAGGAAAGCAAGGCAACCAGGCGAGGCAGCTTGTGTACCCTGTCCTTAAGTATTTTTCCAAAGTACGTTAAAGTATTTTGAAAGAGTAAAGGCCTGGGTACATAACCTGCCTTGCCTGCTTACCATGGTAGAACAAATACAAGGTAAAGTTAATACTACAACAAATACAACTCGAACAACAACCACAAAGGAATTTGTTTTTGTTTGTAACGTTACTGTCAGTTGTATTTGTAAACAAAACAAGGAAATGTCTATAAATTATTGGAATTTAAAAAACTAATAATTTTTCACATTTGGTTGAATATTTTGGAAAACATGAATGAAAATTCGTTACATTTTCAATTTTTATGGTTCCACATCATTCCACTAAATGCATAAATTCTCGCAGAAAGTAGAATTCTTGCAGAAAAGTTTGGGGTCGCTGGAAATTCATAGAAAAAGGAGAAGCTGTTTCAATGTTTTGTTTTAGAAATCAAAGAAGCACATGTTTATTAGGGCTTTATTTTTTTAAATTTTAAGAAAATACCTCACATATTAACAAACGTTGTATCGCCTCTACAAGCGGTGATTTACTGCGCGGCTTATCGTTTGAACTTGGAGGAGGTTACATATCATTGATATGAAGAAGTCTTTCTGGGAAATGGTTTTTTCCGAATGATATATTTTTTGCTCAAAAAATATATGTCCCTAATGTACATCGAAATAGAAATGAATATATAAAATGTCATATGAAATTTGACACTAACACTACAACCCAGTTCAGTCAGCTGGGTATTGCTGCTACCTTTTCTTGTTCTACCATGCCTGCTTACCTTGCTTGCATGGTTTAATAAGAAAGGTTAGCCAAAGCTTTATGTCATTTTAATTTTTTTTCATTCGAGTATGCCTAAAACTTCAAAACAATATAAACAAACTGTGTATGTGTGTGTGGTGTTTGAATAATATACCAAACAATTTTAAAAACAATCGAATTCAATGATTTTTAAAATTGTTTTTAGACCATTTGTATGGAGGAAATTGGTGAGATTTGCATTGAAACAATCAGTTTATCATATTCACAACTCGCTTATGTTGAGAAAACTTAACTCTTCTTTCATTTTTCGCTTTTTTATAAAATGCTCAAAAAATGCATTGTAAACAAACCCACTTGTTGCTTTTATTTTGAAGTTTTAGGAATTCAAGAAAAACAAGGTTTCTATAGATTTTTTTCATTTAAATCTACCTCTTTACTTATACCCATGGTTTAATAAGAAAGGTTAGCCAAAGCTTTATGTCAATTTAAATTTTTTCATTCGAGTATTCCTAAAACTTCAAAACAATATACACAAACTGTGTATGTGTGTGTGGTGTTTGAATAAAATGCCAAACAATTTTAAAAACAATCGAATTCAATGATTTTTAAAATTATTTTTGAAACATTTGTATGGAAATAATTCGTCAGGTTATCATTGAAACAAACATTTTATCATATCCACAACTTGATTATGGGGAGAAACATTGGTCCTTCATTCATTTTTCGCGATTTTTATAAAATGATCAAAATTGGTGTTGTAAACAAACCCACTTGTTGCTTAATTTTGAAGTTTTAGGAATTCAAGAAAAACAAGGGTTCTATAGATTTTTTTCATTTAAATCTACCTCTTTACTTATACCATGCTTATACCATGCTTGCTTGCTTCTGATAAAAGAATAAAAAAGAAAAGGGCAACCCAGTCCGAAATTTGCTCGGCCTTCCTTATTCTTTTATTTTTATTATGTCAGAAATGAAGCAGCAAAGCAAGGCAACAAGGCGAGGCAGCTTATGTACTCAGCACTTATCTTTTTATCAGAGCTCCGAAATGCCCGCGCGAAATCGAGTTGAGAGCGAAACTCGCTCAATTCAAAAAAGAAATCGACCATACTATGCTTCTCTATGCCCCTCGAATAAGAGAGTATATGCCCTTCTTCCTTTTCGAATGACAGTAAACTACCGAGAACTCGTTTGGTTTTTGTCATACCATTGTATGTAAAAGTAAATATATTTTTCCACTCGATTTCACTCTTAGAGTAAAACCCTACTCTATTTCGAACATGTTTTTAACAAGGAAGACTCGCTAGCCTTGCCACAAAATAAAAAATTGAAAAATAACCTTCTTGACGAACTCGTGCTCTTCGAGTTCTCAATGCCCAAAAGTAGCTTTTTTCAATTTGATCAGTATCGAATTGATCTGGGGTCCAGTGCTGAAGTTAGGACACAAAGGTCCTGCTTCCTGGCATGTTTAAACTTTATATCCTACCTTTCTATACCTACCTTGATTTCATAATTGCAAGTAAATGATGTTGTTTTTGTTAACTACCTCTCTTCTGTTAACGTAAGTTTTAGGTTATGTTATGTTTCGTTTAGTTTGATGTTGCCATAGATGTTACTTTTCTCAGCCGGGTTGTTGTTTTTGGTACTAATTAAAATGGGTGTGTTGTTTTTTTTCGTACAACATCTAGGGTCTAGAAAAATATTAGAGCTGCGGTTGGAAAATTTATTTTTTTCTTGCTCGAAACTACATCAGCAGTCAGAATTTCAACATTGTTGATGTTGCTGTTGTTCTGTTGTTGCTAGTGGCTAGCTTTAGCACTGCACCACCTCCAACGTATTTAGTTGTGTTAGGTGATGATGCCCGCAGCTGTGCCTTGTTTTTACAGTGTGTAGTTGCCTAGCTTTCTAGACTTGTTCACGGTTCGTTTTGAGTTTTACTCGTTTTGAAACAAATACAACTGCCATAACAACAATAACAACTACAAAAAACTACAACCAATATCTGTAGGTGTTGTGCTGTTTATGTTATTTTCTATCCTGTCGAATTCCCTTCATTCCTGAATGGTGGCTATGAGGGCGTTTCTGCATACATGCATGTATGTGGATATGTAGTACCGTATGTACTTTGCTATGTGCCGTGTGTGTGACTCCTTCATTGAAACATGGAACTCAATTAAGCTCGTTAGCAATTTTAGCATAGTTATTGAACGATTTAATTATGTATTTTTTTTCTTCTCACGCTTCAAGCCATGTAGTGCTATGTGAGCAGGATTGTTTCACAAGTGAGTGTGTGTTGCAGTGTGTATGTAGGTGGCAGCAAAGAGGAAAAGTTAATTGAAATTGGCAAATTATAGCTATGGAAAATGAAATAAATTTTCTAATACAATTGTTAAAGTTAATATTTAACAACATATTGGAAGAATAAAATTTTATTGTTTTAATTTGTGCAATATATGTATATGAGAGCATTTTCTTGGGGTTTTGTCGGAGGGTAGGTGAAGGTGTCTGATTGAATTGATTTGAAATTTTTAATTTGCCACTTCATATTCAAATTATTAGTTGAGAATTGTTCGGAGCGAGCTATTGTATTCTTACGTTATAAATCCCTCTAAAACCAATAGTATGGTTTTAGAGTAATATCGTGAACAAATAACTATGTACGTCTCCAAATGGCGGAGTTCCGAGTGCTCACAAAGTTCCTGAACTGTCTTAAGGGGTTAGCACTAGTTGTAAAACTCAATTAGTAAAACGACGCAAAGGTTGGCCGAACCTAATTTTAATAATAAATTTTTTTAAAACAAGTGAGAACGGCGTTAAGTTCGGCCGGGCCGATTTTTTTAAATAGGTATAATTAGTTTCCATTTCCTTTTATTCCTTGCAGGAGAAGAATACTCATTTTAAAAGAGCTCATATGGCTTGTCATCGTTGTTTTTTTTTTTTTTTAAACATGGAGCAATATTACAATTTTCTGAATTGAGCTTTTGCATCCTCTGGCAACCCACAATATTAAATAACAGCAATTTCGGTTCGAAAATTTGACAAAAAACCCTCGAAATACATAAAATTGGGCAACACGGGCTAGAATTAAACCTGTAAATATGTATATGTGTAGTTTTTTTGCGAGTAAGATTTCTGTCTTCTAGGAACACAAAATTCCAATTTCGGTAGAAAAATTTGATTAAAATTGCCAAAAAATCTTGAATGGGGGATACCATTATACAAACGTGGTCCTATACTGACTGATTTTTTACAAGGGATGTTTTGTACCTTTAGCGAAGACTAAATACCAAATTCCGTTTCAATAATGAATAAAACTTTCAAAATAACGAACATCGGAAGTTCTGTTCTACGGAGGCTATATGAAGGTGTGGAGCTATACCGACAAATTTCAGGAGGAAAGTTTTACACTCCCAACGAAGACTTAATACCAAATTTCAGAATTTTAGGTTGAGGCCACAACTTACAAATTACCGAAAATCGGAAGGTACCGTCCTATGGGGGCTATATAAAGGTGTGGAGCTTTACCGACAAATTTCTAGTGGAAAGTTTTATACCCCCAAACGAAGACTAAACCCCAAATTTCAACCATTTCGGTAGGATATTGAGGCCACAACTTTCAAAATAACGAAAATCGGAAGGTACAGTTCTATGGGGGCTATATGAAGGTGTTGACTTATACTGACAAATTTCAGATGGAAAGTGTTATTCCCTCAACGAAGACTTTATACGAAATTTCAGCCATTTCTGTGATATTTGAGGCCACAACCTTCAAAATACCGAAAATCGGGAGGTACCGCTCTATGGGGGCTATGGGAAGGTGTGGGCCTATACTGACAAATTTCATATGGAAAGTTTTATAACCTTAATGAAGACTAAATACCCAATTTCAGCCATTTATTTGTGATAATGAGGTTCTATGGGGGCTTTATAAAACAGTGGACCTGTACCGACAAATTTCAGGTGAAACGTTTTATACTTCCAAAGAAGGCTAAAAACCAACTAATGATACCACAACCTTCAAAATACCGAAAATCCGGAGGCATCTTTCTATGGGGGCTATATGAATGCGTGGACCTATACCGAAAAATGGAAAGTTTTATACCCCCAACGGACGCTAAATACAAAATTCGAAAATAGGAAGGTACCGTTCTATGGCGGTTATATGAAGGTGTCGACTTATACTGACAAATTTCAGATGGAAGTTTTCCCATTTCGGTGGGATATTGAGTTCACAACCTCAAAATACCGAAAATCGGGAGGTACCGCTCTATGGGGGCTATATTAAGATGTTGGCTTAAACTAACAAATTTCATATGGACAGTTTTATACTTTTAACGAAGACTAAATTCCAATATTCAGCCATTAATACCAATTATATCCCATTTGCAATACCAAACATCCTAGCAGTAATATAATATAATTCAGAATCATTAAAATCGGGAGGTACCGTTCTCTGGAGGCTTTAAAAGGGAGTGGACCTATACAAGCAAATTTCAGGTAGAAAGTTTTATACTCCCAAATACCAAATTTCAGAGAATGATACCACAACCTTCAAAATGCCGAAAATCGGGAGGTATCGTTCTAGGGGGCTATATGATGACGTGGACCTATGACAACAAATTTCAGGTGGAAAGTTTTATCCCACCAACGAGACGAAATGCCGAATTGCATACCCTCAGCGAAGACTTAATACCAAATTTCAGCCATTAATACCAATTATAGCCCATTTGCAATACCAAATATCCTAGGAACAATAGAAACTTCTATACCAAATTATAAAGCTCTGTCTTGAAAATGGCGAGCTATATCTTGATTTCAACATACGAACGGACAGACGGACATTGTTATATCGGCTTAGAATTTTATGCTGATCAAGTATATATATACTTTATAGGGTCTCCGACGAATAATTCGTTGTGTTACACCATATTATGGTGGAGGTTATAACCACATTTCAGACATTTCGGTTGGATAGTGTGTCTAGAACTTCAACAAGTAAAAAAGTATCAGCCGGATTTGACGACAGAGATATACCCACCCTATGTGAATTGAAACTTTCACCTATGGTCAGATCGAATGTATTTTGGATCTTTTCAGTATTTTGTGGCCTTTTTGGGACATTTGAACTTTTGACGAAAATGTGTATTAGGATTAAAGTTCAAAAGTGTTGCAGAGGAGGTACTTAAAGGAAGTGGATCTTATTTTGGGAGTCATATCTTTTCGATAGATATCGCGCCCACTAGTCATTTCAGTGGGTCATCTTATAACTTTTGGACCAGTATGCCAGTAAGCATGGACTTGTCCACGGAAAACATAATATCACTCTAAACAGGACCACAACAAACACCATCGGTATACATTTACAAAGGATCTTCGAACAGACCTTAAACTGCACTTAGACACAAATGTTGAACGTTTGTGAGGGAGGTACCCTAAGGTGCCTCCATTTTAGAAGTTAGATTAAATTTGGACAAAATATTAGGAGATCCAAAGTTTGGACCAAATTTGTTCAAGAGATATCGCGCATACCATGTAAGTATTTTTTTTAAATATTTGGGGGTAGTACCGGTAGTTGTGGACCGGTATTGCCTATCTTCGAACTTAAACTATGCAAAATATGACGAAGGCCAAATTTTGGACCAAATCGGTTGATCAATTCGAGAATTATCGTGCTCTATAGCCACTACTTATAGTGCCATAGGTGTTTTTTACACTTTTCGGGCTGTTTTCTCGAGAAGTACGGACTTGCCCCTGAAAAACAACTCTTACGGTCGTAATTGAGGCAGCGAACCCAAGTGGCTTCAACAAAAATCAAATTGATTCGAGAGCAGGTCTTAAAGTGAACGTATCCGAAATTTTGTGCGATAGGTACCCGAAGGAGTGGACAAATTTAGTGCATATTCGAACCTGATCTATATCTGGTAGATATATTAGGATGTGTAAAGTATGTATCAAATCGGTCACTCGCTTCAAGAGTTATCGTGCGAAAAATTTTTCTGAACATTTTTTAAACTTTTGTGGAGGAGGTACCTGAAAGAGTAGACCGATATGGCTTATCTTCGAACTTAAACTACGTTTGGACAAAATATTACGAAGGCCAAAATTTAGACCAATACGGTAGATCCGTTCGAGAGGTATCTTGCACTCCAACCATTCAAGCTATTTTCTCAGGAAGTATGGACTTGCCCCTGATGAAACTTGTACCCACGTATGGGGGCAGTGAATACAAATTGTTACAACAAAAAATTAAAGCGATTCGGAAACAGATCCTTAACTGAAATTTTCCGAAACATATGTGGGAGGTACCCAAAGCTATGGACCGAAGTTCAAAGTATGGACCAAATCGGTTACTCCCTTCAAGAGTTATCGTGTGAACAAATTTCCGAACATTTTCGAACTTTTGTGGGGGAGGTACCGGAAGGAGTGAAACGATATAACCCATTTTCGAACTTAAACTTAGTTTGGACGAACTGAAACGAATGTCGTCCAAACATACTTGGGGTCTAAAACCATTATTTCGAGGAGGCACATTTGTATGAAAGTGTATATATTAAATTTCAAATTTTCTTTACAATTCCATAGAAAAAAAAATTAAAAATTTTTTTGGCGAGCACATCCGAGATTTTTGGTACATGGGTTACGAAAAAAATCGTTGTTTTTAATCTGTTCGCGTTCACAAAATTAGATGCTGCGCTCAAAAGTTGTGGGGGTTTTTTTCTCTTATAAAGAAAAAAATATTTAAAAATTATTTTTGTGTTGTAATATGAAAATGAATATATGTATCGTTAACAGCATTTGATATCTATTCGTAGATGCTAAAATAGTTGCTAAATTTAGTTTTATTTTCGCGGAAAATCAAAAAATAATGAAGAAATCTTGGAGTAAATTTTATTTATTCTAACTAAGAGTCCATAAAAATCTCTAAAAAATAAATTAAAAATGCGTAAAGAATCTAGACAACGCGTAGAAATTTTTCTGAGGCCAGAATTATAAAGATTGGTTTTATAACTTGCATATTACAGCAACAACAAAGGACGAAAACTTATTGTTGGAAATTATTTCAAAAATATATTTTTTGGTTTAATACGAAAAATTTGAGAAAACTTTTTGGGAGTTATTCTATTTTTATTTAGCTTATACTTCTACAAGAAACATAGTTAGTCATCGTGAAAGTAAATTTGCTTTCTGTGATAAGAAATAGAAATAAGATGTACGAGGGCGGTTCGGAAACTTCTTACCCTATCAATGGAAGAGAATAGTTAGTTTTTCAAAAATATTTTTATTTTTCAATATAATCTCCTGAAACTTCAATACACTTAGTCCAACGTTTTTCTAGCAATACTATCCCTTAATTAAAATAGTTTTCCTCGAGGTCTTCAAAATAGTGGTTTACAACTGTAATTGCATTGTAATGTAATCCTTGCCAGCAAGGATTTTTTTTAGATTTGGGAAAAAGTAAAAGTCACTGGGAGCTAAATCAGGAGAATAAGGTGGGTGGTGAAGCAACTCGTACTTTAATTCGTTGATTTTAGCCATTGTTAAAACACTCTTGTGCGTTGTCTTGATGAAAAATTATTTTTTTGTGTTGTAAGCCAGGACGTTTTTCTCGAATTTGTACATTTAATTGATCCAAAAGGTAGCAATAGTATTCTGAATTTATTGTTTTACCCTTTTGCAGATAGTCAATCAATAAAATACCTTTGAAGTCCCAAAAAATCGTTGCCATAACCTTACCAGCCGATTGAATTGTTTTTGCCTTCTTTGGGGCACTTCCTCCAGCTTCAGTCCATTGTTTGGATTGTTCTTTTGTCTCTGGAGTATAGTGGTGGATTCATGTCTCATTAACAGTTATGAAACGACGCTTAAAATCCATTTTACTTCGCTTAAAACGATCCAAACAAGCTTGAGAAATGTTCATTCTTATGCGTTTTTGATCGACTGTTAACAAATGCGGCACCCATCTTGCAGAAAGCTTTTTCATCTGTAGTTCTTCATGTAAAATTAAATGGACTCGATCATTTGAGATGCCCATGATATTAGCAATTTCACGCACTTTTATTCGTTGATCATTTAATACCATATCATGCACTTTGGCTACAATTTCTGTTGTTGTTGCTGTTTTTGGACGTCCACTACGTGGTTCATCTTCAATGCTTATACGACCACGTTTAAATTCAGCAACCCAATATTTTACTGTTGCATATGAAGGAGCACTTTTACCTAACACATTCACCATATCATTATGAATTTCTTGTCCCGATAAACCTTTTTTATGTAAATATTTAATGACAGCAAGCATTTCTAATTTTTTCCATTGTAAAAAAATTGCGGTACGTCTTTTTTGAACACCTGTTTCTATATGAAGGAGTTGCCAGATCGAAACAAAATTTAACATGTGTTCATAACAGAGATGGAAGTTTCCAAAACACTTAACATTTTTCTGTTTATACCGCGCTTTTTGTAATAGGCTAAGAAGTTTCCGAACTGCCCTCGTAGAGAGTAATAATGAAATTACAACCAAAGAAAAAAAAACACAAAAATTAAAAAGCGCGTAATTCGCGAATCATTTAAAATCAGTTGAGGGGCATGCGATTTTCGGATACAGCGAGTGCACCTCTATCAATATGAATGCATTTATCCATGTTTCATTCAGCGGACAAGGTGTGGCGTCAGTTGCATCTTATCATTAAAAAAACCTTCAAATGGGTAAAAATTTCGCGATGTGCCTATGCTTGTAATTATATAATTTTAAAATATAATAATTTATATAATTTTATAATATGCAAATATTATAATCTCGTATAAAGGATTCTATTTACGTATATATTTACAAAGAAAATCGCAGTTTAGTACGCGGATTTGTCAAAATGCAGTTTGGCTGATTTTCTCATTTCCAAGGTATCTACATATATCCGCCGTTTTATTGGATGGATTCGAACGCGGAAGCACTCATTGGATCCGGCGCGTAAAAAACTAAAATTACGCTGTGTTCAAGGCTAACTGCATGACAGTTGTAAATTTTAAAGCCAAATAATAGGTTTTTTTAAGAAAATTTACGCACTAAATTTTCGACTTCAAAATGTCAGCATCGAGTTTTGAGGTATGCAGTGTTTATAACAAAATATTATATGTACATTAGAACTATGTTGTCCAAAGGGTATTCTTTAATTGATTTTTTTCTGAATATGTCATGGTTTGATTAGTAATCAAGAAAGAACACAAAACATTGCTTATTTCAACACATTTTTACCCATTTTTTTTGTATTACCACTAACACAGCTTCCACGTAAATTATTTTTTATAGTCCATATTATGAGATCGTGACTAAAACACTTCAATCAACAGAAATATATTCAAATTGTATAAAATATATTTGCAGTTCGCTATTTATTAAACGGTAAACCTCAACTTCAACGATTGTAAAACTTTTTTGAGTATTACCATATACCCTCGTTAGCATAAATGCTGGGGGTATAAAAATACCGAAAATAGGGCAACATCGTTCGATGTGGCCATATGAAAGTACGAAAGTACGTTTCCATGGGCTCTATATCAAAACGTGGTTTGAAGGTGTTTTAACTACATTATTCTACATAAATGTCTGAATTTTAGCATTTAAGCTTTGTTTTCGGACCGTACTATGTTTTGATAAGAACACCGTAGAGTGATAAATTCTAAGGAAAATTTATCAATTTTCTGCAGAAGTGATTGTTGTTTCGGGGTCTAAATGGAAAGAAAACCTGCGCGTAGAAAACCATCCATGTATGGACCTACATTGATGATATGGTATACCCCATATGACCCTTCCTCCCAATTTAACGTATTTTGAAGGTTTTACACGGGAATAACAGTAATTTAATATTTCGTATTCTCACTTCGATCCAGACCTCATTGCTATTAAACCTACGAATGAACCTTGAGATGGCGGAAGACATTAACACGATTGATATCCTCCACAACGAACTGAAGTAAACAGACCAATTAGGTCCAGATTTCAGTGGCACTGGGACTCCATACTGCACCCATTTTAGTTTTTCCGAAATATGGCATTTTTCTAGGTGCCTTATGAAGAATTTTGAACGGGGCCGACCAGCACCACTTCTTCTGGTCACTGTTTTTGACGGAATTTATTTTATATGATTGCGAAATGTTATGATATTGATAGAATTAATTGATGTTTTTGCATCATTTATTGATATAAATTGCATCAAAGGAGAGGTCAAGAGTTGGTTTTTAAGTTTCATGTTCGTAATATGGCCCCAGAATTTAACTGCGACTTCTAACGTGATTATGGCTGCACTATACACAATTTAAACTCTGGGATCCCTGTATATACATACTAGGCTGTAACTGTGTTATCTCACCACGAACATAAGCATAATTGACATCAATGGAAAAGTCAAGATTTCCTCTTCTAAACATAACTTAGGGGGGTTGAACATTTCTTTTAGGAATAAAGATATAGTCATTACACTAAAAAATTTACTAATTTCACACAAAAGTATTGGTAATTTTAAATTCCATGTTTCTTCTTTGTCTTAAACCCAAAATTTACCTAAACTTTCGCTTTGATCAGAACATGATTGCGATCTAGGGAGTCGCTACAAAATCGCATACAAATTTCACGGTCACACCAAACAATCGATTGGTCCATAATTGCGGTACCCTTTCCATACTGTGGTGTAGGGTACAAAAATTGAACACATAGTATGGAACTATTTTGACAATTTTTGGTGGAAAGATTTTAACTGCAGGGAAATTCAACAGTGACATTACGGGTAGTTCCGTAAAAAAATAGGTAGGAACCTCCATATGCAGAAATCTGGAGGTACCGTAATATGGGGGCTATACCAAAACATGGACCTATATTGACGATTTTTAGTGAAGAAGTTTCGTGACCACTGAGAACCTTAAATGTCAAATTACAGCTCGATCGGTTAAACATTTTAGCAAATACCCCCAAAAACCCGGAAATCGGGTGGTACCTTTATATGGGGGTTTTATAAAAACAAAGACCTACAACTTCTGATCAAAAACAAAAAATAGCCTCAAAAGCAATTTACAACTAGTTCGGTTAAAATTTGTAGCAAAAACAAATGCCACTAAAATCCTCAAAATATCAAAAATCTGGTCCAACAAGTAAGAACGATATTAAGTTCGGCCCGGACGAACTTATTATACCCTCCACCACGAGTTATATTCAAGTAAAACTGAACAATTAGTTTCCTTTAGTTTATGAAGAAGAATAAATAGCAAATTCCAGTAATTTCGGTAAAACAATGTGGCTAACTTTCAAAATACCGAAATTCGGGAAGTACCGTTCTATGGGCGATATATGAAGGCGAAGACCTGTACGGACAAATTTCTTGGGAAAGATTTTATACCACCAACGTGGTATACCATCAAAACGTGGACCAATGTAGCCCATTTGCAATATTAAACATCCTATGGGTAATAGAAACTTCTATACAAAATTACAAAGCGCTATCTTAAAAATTTCGAGGACAGACAGACGATATGGTTATATCGACTTAGAATTTTATGCTGATCAAATATATATATAGTTTATAGGATCTCCGATGAATATTTCCACAATATTATGGTGGAGGGTATACAAATCCTAAAAAATAAAAAATGGACCAATATTGTAAAATTTTAGTCTGTAGGTGTTGTGACCGCTAAGAGCCGTAAATGTCAAACTACAGCTTGGTCGGTTAAAAATTCTAGCTAATATCCTAAAAACAGCAAAGTTTTATGGAGGATCTACCAAAACGTGGGCAGATGAAGCCCCCATTCGAACTTGACATGCCTATGGAAAGAGAAACTCGGTTGCTAAAATATAGTGTTCTAGCTCGCTTATTGTAGACGATATAGTGAATACAATAGTCCGACATAGCTAAATCAATTCAAAATTTTATCCTGATCCAGAATATATTATTTCAATCCGTTACATAAGGAAAACCCAAATGAATATGTCATCCATACTATGGGGGAGGTTATAAAATATGGCGAAGACAATGGAAGCGAAATACAGCAGAATGTGTTAGATATATTCAACCTGTCGGCAACAAGCGTGATTACCAGCTCAATGACAGGATTTGTAGTTCGACTGCAGCAAATGTTTGAAGAGAAAGATCACCCCATACCCAAGTTCATCAGTTGCTAGCACCATGTGCTTGATTGAGTTCTTTGCAAAGTCGAAATATCGAGTACTTCTTTGCTGTGGATTTTTAAGCGCAATTATGTTCAATTGAAAAAAAAAATTTTAAGCAATGGTAAAACTGAGGTTAAGGAAAAAGGCGGCTGGAGAAACGACTTCCTCTTCCGTCGCTTTACTGAGAATTGTAAACTTTATGAATATTCCAAACATTCTAGCTCTTCTTGCGTTTATTGTGATGCCTGAAATCTAGAATATGATAGCCCAGTCAAAATTAACATGCGTATAAGGGGGAATAGCAAAAAAAAAAAAAAAAAAAACAAGTAAAAAAGCGTTAAGTTCGGCCGGGCCGAACTTTTCATACCCTCCACCATAAAATATTCTGAACTAAAATGGAATAATTAGTTTTCATTCCTGTCCCCAACTTTAAGTGGGTACGTTAAAATGTCAGATAATGTATATAAAATGTTTCATGCGATAGGCCCTTTTTTATGGTGCCTATATCTAACTGTGTATGTTGACAATTTTTGGAGGGCTAGAAATTGGGAGGTACCGTTATATAGGGGTTAAAACATGGACCTATGTTGACAGTTTTTGATGGGAGCCTTTAATGTCAAATAACACCTAATTCGGTTAAAAATTGTAGCTAGAATCCTCAAAATACCGAAAATCAGTACATAACGTGGGAACTTCAAATGTCATTAACAGCTACTTCGGAGGTATGTGGGCTGCACGAAAATATGAACTTAAATGAAGAATTTTTGTTGGCTTTTAAATTTCAAATTACAGAAAGTTCGTCCAAAAGCTAAGGTACGAAAAATCGGGAGGTTTGTTTTGGGGCTATACCAAAACATGGACCTACGTTCGGTTAAACATGTTAAGTAAAATCCCCAAAGTACCGAAAATCGGGAAGTATCGTTATATTGAGGCTATGTTGAAAATTGTTGATGCATATGTGTGGTGACCACTACAACCTTCAAATGTCAAATTACAGTTAGTTCGGTTAAAAGTTTTAGCTAAAATTGCCAATTACTGAAAATTGGGAGGTACCGTTATATGGGAGCTATATCCGAACATGGACCTATGTTGACAATTATTTATGGAGAGGTGTTGTGACCACTAAGAACTTCAAATGTCAAATTACTGCTAGTGCGGTTTAATATTGTAGTTAAAATCATCAAATTACTGAAAATCAGGAGGTACTTTTATATGGGAGCTTTATCAATACATCGACCTTTCTTGACAATTTTTTGTGGAGAGGTGTGGTGACCACTAAGAATTTCAAATTACAGATAATTCGGTTAAAACTTGTAGGTAAAATTCTCAAAATACCGAAAATCCGTTATATGGGGATACCGAAATCCGTTATACCGAGGTACCGTTATATGGGGCTATACCAAAACATGGACCTACGTTCATAATTATTTCGAATATAAGTTTTTTGGTCACTAAGAACCCTAAATATCAAATTATAGCTAATTCGGTCTAGAAATGTGAATTTAAACCTCAAAATACCTGAAATCGGGCGGTGACGTTATATGGGGGCTATTCCAAAACATGGACCTATGTCCACTAGTTATATAAGTTTATTGACATTTAAGAACCCTAAATGCCAATTTATAGCTAAATCGGTCTGTAAATGTAACTAAAAACGTCAAAATGCCATAAATCGGGGGTACCGTTATATAGGGGCTATACCAAAACGTGGACCTATGTCCACAACTTTTGCTATATAAGTTTATTTACACTTAAGAACCCTAAATGTCAAACTATAGCTACATCGGTCTGAAAATGTAGCTAAAAACGTCAAAATACCGTAAATCGAGGGTACCGTTATATGGGGGCTATACCAAAACGTGGACCTATGTCCACAACTTTTGTTATATAAGTTTATTGACACTTAATAACCCTAAATGTCACATTATAGATAAATCGGTCGGAAAATGTAGCTAAAAACGTCAAAATACCGTAAATCGGGGGGTACCGTTATATGGGGGCTATACCAAAACGTGGACCTATGTCCACAACTTTTGTTATATAAGTTTATTGACACTTAAGAACCCTAAATGTCGAATTATAGCTACATCGGTCTGAAAATGTAGCTAAAAACGTCAAAATACCGTAAATCGGGGGGTACCGTTATATGGGGGCTATACCAAAACGTGGACCTATGTCCACAACTTTTGTTATATAAGTTTATTGACACTTAAGAACCCTAAATGTCAAATTATAGCTACATCGGTCTGAAAATGTAGCTAAAAACGTCAAAATACCGTAAACCGGGGGGTACCGTTATATGGGGGCTATACCAAAACGTGGACCTATGTCCACAAGTTTTGTTATATAAGTTTATTGACACTTAAGAACCCTAAATGTCAAATTATAGCTAAATCTTTCTGAAAATGTAGCTAAAAACGTCAAAATACCGTAAATCGGGGGGTACCGTTATATGGGGGCTATACCAAAACGTGGACCCATCATCGAACTTGACCTGCCTGCAAACAAAAGACGCATTTTCCCAAAATTTCAGCGTCCTATCTCCATTTTTGTGGGTGCTAGAGTGATCACCACAGACGGACGGACGGACGGACGTGCACAGAATTTTAGCCTGATCAAGAATATATATACTTTATAGGGTCGCAAATGAGTATTTCAATGCGTTACAAACGGAAAAACAAACTTAATATACCCTCCATACTATGGTGGAGGGTATAAAAAAAATAGCAACAAAGCTGAATTTTGGTGGAGAGCTAGGGTTTGCCATTAATAGCAACGTCTTAAAAGTCCCCATCGATCCCATGTGTGCAAAAAATGTTATTCGGGGTCAAGGGTAATTTTTGGAGGCATTATTCAGTTTTTTCGATGTTTCTGAAAAACGGTAAGACTTAGCAAAGCCGGCTAAAGCAAAACTTGTAGTTAATTTATCGTTAGAATCGAGCTTAATGACCAATGATGCAAGTGAAAAAGGAAAGCCGACGATTCGATTCCACACAACCACCACAATGTGACATGCATGTTTCGCCTATTGCAGAGGCTCTTCAGACATATCGGCTGTAGAGCGGCTTCTCTGCCATCGAACGTTTCTTCTTTCAAAAGAATTTGTTGTTTTTTTTTTACAACAACGCTTAGCGCTGACTTCGAAAGTAATGAGTTTGGCTCTGAACGATAACACGCCGTGACAACACCTTCTGTCACGCCTTTGCTGAGCCTGGCTCAGCTGATTATATTTGTTTGAAAATTTTGCATTTTAGGGCGGAGATAATTTTTAATATTAATTTTTAATTAATTTCTCGTTGGAATCGAGCTTAATGACCAATGATTCAAGTGAAAAAGGAAAGCCGAAGATTCGAACCCACACAACCACCACTATGTGACATGTAGGTTTCGTAGATTTAACAATTGTCTACAAGTATGAGCTTTATTTTTATAAAAAGACATACAATTTTCGAGATTTCGCTATCTAAAGGTCAAATTAAAAATTAGCCGCGTAAGTACATTATGAGGCGAACCGGTTAAAATAACCACACTATGTGTAAGGTATTTCCATATGCTTTCAAACGTAATCGGTTCAGTAGAACCGGATCTAACCCGGTTTTTAAATCTGGCCTTTCGTGGCGAATAACCGGCGAACTGGATCTGCCGTCCATGAAAATTATAATTATCCGTAATCAGCGCAACAAACCCCACCTTCGGACAAAAATTCAAAAACATCGGAGAGTTTTCGTTGTGGTCGTTTCCGTTGACTACAGTGACGCATAAAATGACTCTAACATGGAATAACTATACTAAACACGCTCCGATTTTGTTGGATTTTTTTAGCGATATGTATAATTTTGCTCTTCAAGGAAACATAAATTTTTTGGGCTACTTCGGTTATTTTAGCCGGTTTCGTCTGAATATGTGCATATTTTAGATCACGGATCACTATCTCGTTCAATGGACACCGGTATTCTTTTTTTTTGACAAAATTGCGTATACTTAATTTCACCCGTTGGTTTTTATGATGTTATTCATTCGTCTTTTAACGATTACAGTGATTCGGATCGTTCAATTGAACGAGATTGCCCAACTGAGTTATGAGTTTTTAGAACAGCTATATCTCAAGAACAGAATATTCTAGAAAAAAAGAATAAAGACTAAACTTGTAGATAATTTTTCTGCCTACAATATTTACTTTAGTCACTTTTTGATTAGATAAACCGTTTTCAAAAAATTAATCCGAACACCTACAAAAACCCTTTAAATTTGACCTTTGACCCCGAATAACTTTTTTTGCACACATGGGATCTATAGGGACTTTTAGGACTTTGCTTCTAATGGCAAACCCTAGCTCTCCACCAAAATTCAGCTTTGTGGGAATTTTCGCTATGTCAATGTCTTTTTTGACTGGACTAAGTATGCGTAAAATCTGTTCACTCATTTGATTCGTTTCAATTGTTGTTGTTGTTAACTGAATTTCTGTAACTCTGAAAGACGGTCCAAAAAGTCTCAAATGCTTAAAGGACACAATGGAAAAAATGAATACCCAATTATCATTACATAAAGCATGCTGTAAGCGTGCGATCAATGTTATGCAAGTTCTTATAGAACTCCTGCCGCAAGAAGGACAACCTCTCACTAAGATTCATCCTATCCAATGACAACATGGATATGTAAATTTCTTGTGTGTTTGGCAATGCTATGTGATGTTAGATGTATTGGGGTTCTAAAACTTTTGTTAAATTACATATCTTCTTATAGTGACTTAAAAAATTTGCCCAAAGATACTTTTAGAAAAGTCCTGCATCGCTCAATAAATACTCAATAAATATCGTCAACATTACGCTGAGGGTTATTTGCCACCTTTAAAATGTGATGTTGGCATGAGAGTCGGGAATTCAGAGTGCCTCTGTGCCAAATAGTCAAAATTTTATTCCTATGCGAATATTTCTGCCAATAGTGACCAATATTAGAGAACAACTTCTGATCTTTTAATTGGTTCCAATTGTGTTATCAAAAGTGGCCAATACTTAAGGTGGAGAAAAATACAAGAATCAGAGGGCATATTTTTAAGAAAATTATAAATCCATAATGATGTTGTATTGATTCTCGTGCAATAATTAAATAATTTGATTTATTAAATATTGCCTTGGAAATATACACTTATTTAAATTCATAGAGCAGCGTTGAATACGGAAATATACAATCTGTTTAAATTGAAATGCCACTGCATTCGAAAAATTACATCCAATATATTACATTTAGGCAACAACTCATTTTTCGCCTGCCGCTTCGTTAAAGCTTGTTTAAACATGAAACACTTTCGTGAAAGGGCCAATAAATTTTAATGAATAAAAATAGCTGCAACTAAAGATGACTGAAGCACCCAAGAGGAGAAAAAGAAAAACAAAATTGAAATAATCTGTAATGGTGCTTAAATTTCAACGATGTAAAAAACGCACTTTATCCTCTTCACTTCATACGTGTGTGTGAGTGTGCATGTGTTTGTATGCCGACGTCAAACTATCACGTGTATTCAATAAATTCTCATATGGTCATTTGGGCAAAGGATTAAAGGTCTCGACGGATTTTAGCTGATTTTCTTCCATTTTTTTCGTGGACACAACATTCAATGGGCATAAAACCTTATCCACCATCCACAGTACCACCTGATCTGATCCTTCATTTGTCTATGGTTATTTTTGTTTTTCGCTTTTTTCCTACCAACCGAGACTACCGGTGCGGATATTCATAACAATTTTGTATGTTTAAATTCCGTATGGTAAAAATGTATGCACTCAAGCTGAAAAGTGATTAATTCAGATATTGGTATTTAACACAAAAAACGCTGAAGACTACCAACAACGTCGTCGGCATGGCCCGTTGTCCCCAGTACCGTTGTCCGAAAGCACCGAAATATTCCAGTGTAAAATTTACTCAATAAAAAAGTCAAGTCTATAAATTCGCATGTTGTTCGTCGAGGCGAAAAAAGGAGATACAGGAAATAAAATTCCAACAAATTTTATTGAATTGCAATATGGTTGAGATATTGGAATTCACAGAGTGTTTAACGACTTTTAGTCAATGATGGTGGGCATTTCTTTTTTTTTCAAATTTTACACTCAGAAAATGTAGACAGTTTTGGACTTTAAATGGGGCCCGTTGTTATAGAACTGTTTTTATTTTACAAACTGCAGTTGTTCGTGTTCTATTTATTAGCATGCAAAGAAAGACCTTGGCTTAGCTCTAGTTTAATAAGCACGATCTGATTTTTTTTGGAAATTTTCGCCGTGGTTGATATTTTTGCTCTGATGGTAATATATAATTTTTTTAGTGTTATTTCACCCGACAGTCCAGGCACAAGCCCTCGTAGATACCATTTAAAAAAAGTGTTTATACAAATAAAAAAATGGTTTTAGACCCCAAGTATGTTTGAACGGAATACGTTTCAGAAAATTTGGAGTTGATTTAGCCATGGCCGTCCGTCCGTCTGTCTGGCTGGAGCGCAACGGATCAATCGATTCGAACAAAATTTTGGGTATCGTAATATTTTGTCCAAACTTCGTTTAAGTTCGAAGATGGGGCATATCGGTCCACTCCTTCGAGTACCTCCCCCATAAAAGTTCGAAAATGTTCGGAAAATTTGTGCGCACGGCAATCTTTAAAGGAGTGATCGATGTGTCCATACTTTACACATCGTAATATATCTACCAGATATAAATCAGGTTCGAATATGGGCTATATTTGTCCACTCGTTCGAGAACATCCCCACAAAACTTCGGATATGTTTACTTTAAGACCTGCTCTCGAATCACTTTGTTTTCTGTTGAAGCAACTTGCATTCGCTGCCTCAATTACGCCAGTAAACGTTTTTTTATGGGCAACTCCATACTTCTTGAGAAAACAGCCCGAAAAGCGTAAAAAACTGCTATGGACCTATATGAAGTTGCTGGAGACCACGGTAACTCGCGAACTGATCAACAGATTTGGTCCAACTTTTCGTCATATTTTGTCCAAACGTAGTTTGAGTTCGAAGGTGGGCAATACTGGCCCACAACGGCGGGCACTTCCAACCAATACTTAAAAAAATTTCACTAAAATGCAGGATATCTTTGGATCTCCTAATATTTTGTGCAAATTTAGTTTAACTTCTACCCTACGAATACTATTGAAGGGAATAACTGATGTGGTTCATACATTGTACGTCGTGAAATTTCTAATAGACTTAGATGAGGTTTCATTGTGAACTCAATCGGTCCACTCCTTCGAGTACCTCCCACAAAAATTTCGGAAAAGTTCACTTTAGGACCTGCTCTCGAATCGCTTTGATGTTTGTTGAAACAACTTGTATTCATCGCCGCCCATGGAATGGTACAATATTCATCTGGGACAAGTCCATACTTCCTGAGACAATAGCCTAAAAACCCAAACAACCCCTATGAAACCGTGTGTAGTGGTTGGAGCGCACAATAACTCTCGAACGGACCTGGCGTTTCGGTCCAAAATTAGGCCTTCGTAGTATTTTGTCCCAACTTAGTTTAAGTTTGAAGATAAGCCATATAGGCCCACTCCTTCAGGTACCTCCCCCACAAAACTTCAAAAATGTTCGGAAAAATTGTGCCACAAAATTCTAAAAAGACCCTAAAAACATTCGATCTGTCCGTAGATTGAAGTTTCAATTCACATAGGCTTATGGTATATCTCTGTCGGTGAAGCCGACCGATACTTTTTTACGTTTTTTTTTTTTATTTCTACAAACCCGAATAAGGACTCATTATGGGCGGTCACTAAATTTATGCAGAATTATAGCCTTCACTTTATCCTTGAAAAGGTGCCTAACAAGGTGGACCTGACAGTAAATGGCGAAAGACCACGATTTTGGTATCAACACGAAATACGTCCAGTAGACCAACTGCGAATGTTGAAATTTAAAAATTTAAAGTAGTTACTGATTTTATTTACCTCCACGCCGCCACTATACCAAAACCTGGCCTATGTCCACAATTTATCGTGCATAATGTTTCTGACTACTGGGAACTCCAAATACCAAATTGCAGCCAATTTGGACCGAAAATGTAGATAAAAACTTCAAAATACCCGAAATCGGAAGGTAGAGTTATATGAGGGCTATGCCAATACATAATGTTTCTGACTACTGGGAACCTAAATACCAAATTAAAGCCAATTTGATCCGAAAATATAGATTAAAGCTTCAAAACACCTGAAATCGGGTGGTACCGCTATATGGGGACTATAGAAAAAGCTAGACCCATATTGATGATTTTTGGCTAAAGTTGTTATACCCTACACTACTATGTAGAAAGGGTATTATAAGTTTGTTTTGGGAAAAATTCATGTAACACCGCGAAATATTCGTCGGAGACCCCCAATGTGGTATACCAATCTTCATATCTCGGCGAGATAAAGCGATTTTGAGATGTGTGTCCGTCCGTCCGTGTGTCCGTCTGTCCATTATAAATTGTAATCAAACTCCAGGCCGCAATTATGGACCGATCGTCACGAAATTTGGTATGGAGGTCGGTTTCACATCAGAATAGATCGCTATTTTAATTGGTGATGATCGTGAAATATTTAGCGGGTGAAATGGACCAAAAACATATTTTTTATCCGATTTTGTAGTGGCTCTGTAGGTCGCAATATTAGTCCTATAGCCTCGAAATTTTAAATAAGATAAGAGTATATGACAAAGAAGAAGCTTGCGATTTGAGATGGCGATCAGATGATATTTAGAGGGTTAAATGGACCACAACTTTTGTGTGAAAATTGTGAAATTTTTTTATAAACAGCTTATATCTTTATTCCTGAAATACACATTCCCCACTCGTGAGTTACATTTGGAAGACGATCTCTTGACCTTTCAATTGATGTCAATTATGTTAATGTACGTGATCAGATAACAGAGTTACAGCCTAATATATCCAGTTTTTTGTTTGTAGTATAATTATAAATCCGCTAGAGGTCGCAATTATAGTTCAATAGTCACGAAATTTTGCACGAGGTAAGAGTTTAGGTAGAAGAAAATGCCTATAATTTTGAATGATGATCTGATATTATTTAGCGGGTGGCATTGATCATTAATTTTGTATGAAAAATATTCAGATTTTATTTTGGGTCCATGTTTTAATTTCTGGAAGGCATATACCGGCAAAGTAGCCTACATATGGAATAATAACTACTGACCTTTCCCCTGATGCAAATTGCAATAATGTGTCTGCCAGATAACGGGAATACTGCCTAATATGTAATGGGGTTTCTGTAGAGAACCATAATTTCCTCCCATGCTACCAATTGTCTTATATCATGACAGAGAAATTTTCAGTTCCGTTCATCAGTCTCTCTTACTGTCTAGCTGGCTGGTGCGCACGATAACTCCCGAACAGATCTACCGATTGGAACCAAATTTTGCACTTCGTAATTTTTGCCCAAACTTACCCCCAGTTTATGTATTTCGAAACGAAAATGTGTGCGCATGAAAGACACCCAAACTTTAGTTTTTGAAATATTATTTCATTTGCTTTTGCTTCAAAACAAAAAACAAATTTGAAATACACACTCAAATTTGGTAGTTTTTCTTCCGCATTCGTTTTCTTATCGACATACATAAACAGGCCCTTAGTTTAATTTCGAATATGGGCCACATCTGCTCACTCCTTCAACACCTCCCCCACAAAAGTTCAAAATTTGTCTGAAAAATTGTGTGAACGATAACTGTCGAAGTGCGAAATTGATTTGGTACAAACTTTCCATATATTAGTATTCTTTCCAGATATAGATCCGGTAAGACTATATCATTCCACAACTTCAAGTATCTCCCACACAAAATTTGCAAAGGTGAAATTTAAGAATCCTATCGAATCGTTTTGATTTTCTTCAGCAGATTGTCCTTGCGGTCCCCTTTGCGATGGTACAATTGCAGTGGCAAGTCCATACCTCCAGAGATTATCGCCGAATCCGAAAGGCGTGTACAAGTTGCCACTTGTAGAGAAGTTGTTCATGGCTGAAATAATCAGGAAATATCGGCAGCATTACAAAGGGGTATTATGCCACCGTTGAAAATTTGATGTGGCCAGGCCTGGGAATCATACCCGGACATTCAGCGTGCAATGCGGTTGCACATAGCTAATTCCTACAGGTTGTGGTGTAGGGTATCACATGGTCGGCTCCGTCCGACTATAGCCTTTGCTTACTTGTTTTTACTTATGTTAAGTATTTCCTGAAAACAAATCAGATAGACCAGACGATTAGAAATATTTTTGTCGCACCTTCCCATACAAGTGAGACCACTGTGGAATGTGATTCCAGAACTTTGGGACAATTTGTAGACGGAATTATTGACCCATCGACCTGCACTTTCTGCTTGAGCTTCATTACCTTCATCCATGTGATGGATAGAGAGGATGTTGACTCATTGACGGATATTTTCATATTCCCAGCGTGGAAAAACTCAACGCCATCAATACGTCAGGCTGAATGACACAAATGTTATCAACCGTTCGACATGTCGTCATGAGCGTACAATCACCCGCAGAAAGTTAGAGGTTAAATTATATTTTACCTACCTGGGGACAGGTTTCAATATTCGGAGTTGGAACTTCTTGTTTTTTTTTTAATTATACGCATGACTGGTGACTACTCGTAATTGGTGACCCAACGTTTTTTTCGACATGTTCGAATAGCTTAGTATGACCGCAAACAGGATTGTATAACTCGTGTTTCTTAGTTATTAAAAATATGTGTAGTGAATGTAGTCTACACAGCTTCACCGAAATCTGTATCCAGATACGAAAATTTTGTGCGAACATTTTTCTAAAAATCATATTTTTTCGGGGCTAATTTTTACAATTGTCATTTGATTTCCTCGTATTTGATTGTAACTTTTAGATTGAGAATCCCTCTAGAAAAACACGAGTAGGAAAGTAGGAAAATCACCTAATATTTTTTTGAAAATATCGCGTATTATATCTCGATTTCTGCGGACGATTTCCACTGCATCTTTGTTTTTGCGGAAACAGAGATTAAAAAACTTCACTGATAAGGGAGCTACTTCATTAATTTTATCCCGAAAATATTGTGCGACGCTACATCCACGGTTCTTGATTGATCGCCTTAAAATAGACATACATATATCGATGTAGATTTTCAAATCTTTTGGAAATGGACTATGAATGAATTGGCAACATTTCATTAAAAAGTTATCAAAATTGTCACTAAAAAGTTATCACGGAGGGACGTCAAATAGTAGATTGCAAAATATTTGTAAAATAATACGCAGTATTCGCGGAATTTACAAAATATTGCCAAATTTTAAATGTAATCCGACTTATTTTCAAACTAATAAATCAAAGTTACACGGGGAATCAAATAAAACCAAAATTATAATATTTTGTATGTTATAGCCAAAATAACCACATATTTGGGTAATAAAAAATAAATTTTGGTTTGAAAAAAAGTTTTCACGTTGGAAAATCTATAGGAGTACTTAATTATACCCTACACCACTATGTGGAAAGGGTATGTCAAGCTACGCCACTGATCAAACAGCAGCAATCCTAAGAACACCCGCACAAAGCAGAGCCAAAAAAGTAGCCAGCAGTCGTCATCAAGCGCATCAATATGTTTGTCAGTGCGTTTACCCATTTACATGCGTTTGTACGTATGTGCCAAATCAACCAAACCATCACTAGACGAACAAGAATAAATATGTAATGCAGTGTGTGTATGCATCACATATGTACGTTGATGCAGACTTACCAGCCACCAGTCAATATGTAGCTCAGTGTGTGTATGCATTTACATTCTTTTTTATCCGCACTGGCTAGGCGTCAATATGTATGGCTTAACAAGAGAAATTTATGTAGCGATATGTGCATATGGCTTAATGTAAATTACAAAACCATAAATGTAAATATGTATATTTTTGGTAGTTTTATGATGTTTAATGATCATTAGAAATTGCATTTGCTTTTTGGAATTCCCTTTTTTGCAATTTAAGATCATTTTGTATTTTTAGTTGGCATAGCAACAGCAAATAAAGAAGATCAATTTTTGGAATTGTTTCATTTCGCTAGTTGTTATTTTTTTCGCATCATCTTATAAAAAAGCTTATAAGATCGAACAGGGTATTATAAGTTTGTTTTGGTAAAAATTCATGTAACACCGCGAAATATTCGTCAGAGACCCCCAATGTGGTATACCAATCTTCATATCTCGGCGAGATAAAGCGATTTTGAGATGTGTGTCCGTCCGTCCGTCCGTGTGTCCGTTCCATTATAAATTGTCCATTATAAATTGTAATCAAACTCCAGGCCGCAATTATGGACCTATCGTCACGAAATTTGGTATGGAGGTCGGTTTTACATCAGAATAGATCGCTATTTTAAATGGTGATGATCGTGAAATATTTAGCGGGTAAAATGGACCAAAAACATAATTTTTATCCTATTTTGTAGCTCCTCTGTAGGTCGCAATAATAGTCCGATCGCCTCGAAATTTTAAATAAGGTAAGAGTATATGACAAAGAAGAAGCTTGCAATTTGAGATCGCGATCAGATAATATTTAGAGGGTAAAATGGACCACAACTTTTGTGTGAAAATTGTGAAAATTTTTAATAAACAGCTTTTATCTTTGTTCCTGAAAGACACATTCCCCACTCGTGAGTTATATTTGGAAGACGATCTCTTGACCTTTCAATTGATGTCAATTTTGTTAATGTACGTGATCAGATAACAGAGTTACAGCCTAATATATCCAGTTTTTTGTTTGTAGTGTAATTATAAACCCGCTAGAGGTCGCAATTATATCTCAATAGTCACGAAATTTTGCACGAGGTAAGAGTTTAGGTTGAAGAAAATGCCTATAATTTTGCATGATGATCTGATATTATTTAGCGGTTGACATACACCATTACTTTTGTATGAAAAATATACAAATTTTATTTTTGGTCCATATTTTCATTCCTGGAGGGAAAATACCGGCAAAGTAGCCTACATATGGAATTATAATTACTGACCTTTCCTCTGATGCAAATTGCAATAATGTGTCTGCTACATAACGCACTTACTGCCTGATATATAATGTGTTTTGTGTAGAGCATCACAATTTCTTCCCATGCTACAAATTGTCTCTATCATGACAGAGAAATTTTCAGTTCAGTTGTCAAGTTAGCTTTTTATACATATATTGCAACATGGGGTCGCCTCGCCACCTATTTTATACCTCAGGAATTAGGGTAAAGGGGATACAAACAAAATACGACCAGAGATGGGTCTCATCGAAATATTGGTTTTAGACCCCAAGTATGTTTGGGCGAAATTCAATTCAGACAATTTGGAGTCTATTTAGCCCTGTCCGTTCATCTGTCTCTCTTAATGTCTAGCTGGCTGGTGCTCAAGATAATTCTCGAACTGATCTACCGATTAGAACCAAATTTTATACATCGTAATATGTTGCCCAAACTTTGTTTAAGTTCGAATGTAGGCCATGTCGGTCCACACCTCCCCCAAAAAAGTTCAAATTTGTTTTCGAAAAATTGTGTGAACGATAACTGGCGAAGTGAGCAATCGATTTGCTCCAAATTGTCCATATATTATTATTCCTTCCAGATAAAGATCGGATAAGACTATATCGGTCCAAAAGTTCCAAAAACCTCTGCCGCCTCCAACTAAAATTACAAGTCTGAAAAAATAATTCTCAAACTTTTCCACAACTCAGAGGTTAGCTTACTAAAATTGATTTGGTATACCCCCATACGAGTATTATGTTTTACAAAATAAATATATTTTTATACGGCAGAGGCTGAGAGTATATCACCGTCAGCGCAGCTGACTTATACTATCGTCTTTGCTGTATAATTGAATATGAATAGTTTTGGGATTTATAAATTTGTTTGCTTGCAAAATTTTTGAATTTCTATTCATTGTTAGTTTGTTCTACCAGTATAAAATATGAACTATTTTGAACTATATTCGAAGCATATGTGAGGTACAAGTGCGCAATTTTGGACCAAAGATCTTCCCAATTGTCAAATATACGAAATTGCATAGTATATATATTTATTTATTTTAGATGTATTACAAAAAGGAACCTGATATTTAAAGACAATTTGAAGATGTAGCAGGAGATGCCAATCAATGTTAATTTTCCAATTTTCGAATATTTTTTAGAAATGTATAATTTATATATTTTTCCACAAACATCCCAGTAAAGGCAAGAGAGGCTTCTCTTATATCAATGGTTTCATATTAAGTTATTGATATGAGACCTAGTTTTTATCGCCGAGTCTGAACGGCGTGTCCTAAGTTGCCACTTGTAGAGAGGTTTTTCATGGATGAAATATTCAGGAAATATCGCCAACATTACTAAGGGGTATTTTGATACCGGTGACAATATGATGGGAATCGAACCCGGACATTCAGTTTGCAAGGCGGTTGCACATAGCTAATTCCTACAGGTTGTGGTGTAGGGTATCACATGGTCGGCCCTGTCCGACTATAGTCTTTGCTTACTTGTTAATTTTAACTTAATTTTCTTGAAATTGTCAAGAAAGTGGGCGGATTTTGTTTTACATTCACATACAAGGTTTCCCATTGAGGAAAATTATCTGGTTGTTGAGACAAATTATCCCGCATTTTAGTAGATGAATTTTCACGGGAAATGATTTTTTAGATCTGGAACGGAAACAACTTAAATGTGCAATCAAGTATAAAGAAATCTAATGAAAATTGTACAAATTAGGCCCGAAATGTGAAATATGATTTTTAGAAAAATTTTCACACAAAATTTCAGTATTATGATGTAGATTTTTCTGAAGCTGTGGAGACTTCATTCACGACTATAAATGATTTTTGAAAAAAAAATGTTTGCGGAATGAAATTAGAAGTAAATTTCAAAAAACACTTAAAATCTGGCTTGAAAGTTTCAGCATTATTTAATGGAAGACGCAGATCAAATTTTGAAAAGTTATTTGTTAATGAGATTTTAATTTTTTAGTTGGCTTTTACTTTGACAGGAAAATTGTGAAAAGTGTGGTTTAAAGTTTTGCAGCTGGAAAGTTTTGCACCCCAACAAAGACTAAATACCACATTTCACCCATTTCGTGGAGAATTATGGCCACAACCTTTAAAATACCGAAAATTTGGATGTACCGTTTTATGGGGGCTATATGAAGTCGTGGACTATACCGACAAATTTGGAGAGGTAAGACTAAATACCAATGAAGACTAAATACCAAATTTCAGGCATTTCGGTGGAATATTGAAGCCACAACCTTCAAAATACTGCAATCCGGAAGGTACTGTTCTATGGGGGCTATATGAAGGCGTGGGCCTATGCCGACAAAATTCTGGGGAAAATTTTTATACCCCGTACGAAGACTAAGTACCAAATTTCAGGCATTTCGGTAATTAAGCTAAAACCTCCAAAATACGCAAAATCGGGTAGTACCGTTCTATGGGGGCTATATCAAAACGTGGACCAATATAGCCCATTTGTAATACCAAACATCACAGGAGTAATAGAAGCTTCTATACCAAATTACAAAGCTCGATCTCAAAAATTGCGAGCTGTATCTTCATTTCATCAGACGGACGAACGGACGTGTTTATATCGACTTAGAATTTTACCCTGATCAAGAATATATAAAATTTATATGGTCTCCGATGGGTTACAAACGGAATGACAAATTTAATTATACCCTTAATAATATGGTGGAGGGTATAAAGACACGTTGGTTTCAACACATTTTTACCCATGTTTTTATACCCTCAGCCTTTAGGCTAGAAATGGTATATCACCAATATTTTTGAAAATTTAACATAGCTGAAGCCAAGGTTTACCCTTTTAGAACACGCGACTTGTGATTATATATTATACAAATTAAATATTTTTTGATAAAATGAAATGTTTTTGGACGTGGCAAAAAATATTGGCCTTAAAAGATAATATGCGTGGAAGCTGTGGCTATATTTATGTTAAAAAATGGGTAAAAATGGGTTGAAGCCACCATGTCTTTTTTTGTTTTCTCTCGATTTGTGAGTAAACCACACTTCTCTCGATTTTCCTGTCAAAGTAAAAGTAAAAGCAAACTAAATAAGGATCATCTCACTTATGTATTACTTTTCAAAATTTTAACTGCTTCTACCATTAAATGATGCTGACATTTTGAAGCCAGATTTACAGTGTTTTTTTGAAATTTTCTTCTAATTTCATTCCGCAAACAGGTTTTCAAAAAATCATATATAGGATTGTAGTACTTGCGATTCTGAGTTATTTGATACGTAGATTGAGAATGTAGTCTGCACAGCTTCATAGAAATCTGCATCCAAATGCGGAAATTTGATGTGAACATTTTTCTAAAAATCATATTTTTCGGGTCTAATATTTGCATTTATCTCTAGAATACCTCGTACTCCATTGCACATTTTAGTTTTTTACGTTCCGGATCCATTAAATCATTCCTCGTGATAATCCATCTACTAAAACGCGAGTTACGAGAAATTCCAAAGTAGAAAAATCACCTAAAATTGTTTTTGAAAATATCGCGTATTTTATCGCGTTTTCTGCGGATCGTTTCCACTGCAATGAAAAAACTAGTGCAGCATCTTCGTTTTAGCGGAAACAGAGATTTGAAAACTTCACTTATAAGGAAGCTACATTAATTTTATCCCAAAATATAATGTGTGATGCTACATCCACGGTTCTTGATTGATCGCCTTCAAACATATATATATCGATGTAGATTTTTATGGTGAACACTGAAATCGGATGCGGACAAAAATTGTATGCACTTTGCGCAAATTAGCGATTTTTTATAGGTTTTTTAATGCTAAGATGCAGCTGATGCTACATCTTAGAGTCCAAATTATATTTCGAAAAATATATACAACTTAATAGATATGGTCTTGCTGTACATGAAAATCACATGCGGACAAAATGATTTTGATAATTACGCGATTTACACGTGTTTTAAAATGCATGTAAATTAAAATGGGTTATTTGACCTCTACTTCCATTTCAGAAGCTTTGAGATATATCCTCATCAACCCAATTACCTTGCCTAATGGGAAAGCTTTAATATGAATGTCAATAAAGCAAAATCCGTCTATTTTATTGGGAGATTTAAGCAAAATGAAGGAAGTATTCCTATAGATTTTTACAATATTTTCTACTACATAATGCATGTGAAAAAATATTTTTTCAAACAAAAAATTATTTTTTTGACCAAAGTATGTGCTTATTTTGGCTGTAACATCGAAACTATAACACCAATCTGTATGATTGTAGTCTCATTTGATTCGCCGTGAAGTTTTGATCCACAACAAATTTTTATGTAATTTTATGACCATTAAATGGGCCTTAATTTTGATAAAAGTTGACTTATATTCAATAATTTATCAATTTTATGTACATTCCGCGTATTCTGTGTAACATTTTGCAGGTATTATGCAATCTACTCGCTGAAGTCACTTCGAGGGAACTTTTTTATAACAATTGTGCTCATTAAAATAATTAGCGTTTTTATAATATTTTCTTTCTTAAAAAGCGAAATAAAAGCGCCATAACTTTTGTCCGCAACAACCAAAAATCGGCTCGCGACCATATTCTTACTGGGAATTTTTTTCTTAACCTACATATCAAAAATCGTTGATGTAGCGCGAAAAAAATTTATCCTTTTTTTCTGAAATGGAATATGAAATAATTGACAATATTCCTGATATACACTTTGATACGCCCAAAAATGAACCTCACCGAAATAACGGCTTTAGACCCCAAGTATGTTTGGAGAAATTCTTTTCAGACAATTTGGAGTCGATTGAGCCATGTCCGTGTTCTGTCTGTCTGGCTGGTGCGCACGATAACTCTCGAACGGATCAGCCGATTCGAACCAAATTTTGTCCAAACTAAGGATGGGCCATATCGGTCCACTCCTTCGGGTACCTCCCCCTCAAAAGTTCGAAATTTTTCTGTAAAATGTTGTGAACGATAAGTGAGCAATCAATTTGGTCCAAACTTTGCACATTGTATTATTACTTCCAGATATAGATCGGGTTCGAATATGGACTATATCGGTCCACTACTTCGGGTACCTCCCACACAAAATTCGGATAAAGTGAAGTTTAAGAGCTCCTTTCGGATCGTTTTGATATTTATTTCAGTAAGTTTTCCTTGCGGCTCCCTTAACGACGGTACAAGTGTTTTTTTAAAAGCTCCAAAAAACCCTGACGCCACCAACCAAAATAGCAAATCCTCAAGTTAATTCTCGCAGGGAGTTTATGATTGGTGCAGACTTTGCACATCGTATTATTTCATCCAGTCATGTACCCGGATAGAATATTGACTATATCGATCCATTCCTTTGGGAACCTCCCACAAAAAATTCGTAAAAAGTGAAGTTTAAGAGCTTCTCTCGCATCGTGTTGATTCTTTTTTTAGTAGGTTGTTGCAGAGGTACATTTTTCGGGAGTAAGTCAATACTTGCTAAGATAATGTCCCTAAAGCTCTAAAACCCTGCCGGCACATACTAAAATGCCTATTGTGCAAGATAACTCTAAAACTTTTTCAAAAATTTCTTACAAACGTAGTTTAACGCACTTTAATATTTCGAGTCCTTTATGAAGAACTTTGGTTAATAAAAATGTTCTTACTTGTTGATACAGTCCTCATAGAACCGTACCTTCAGATTTTGGCTATTTTGAAGGTTTAAGCGTCATTATCCCATCGAAATGGTTGAAATTTTGTATTTATTCTTCGTTTGTCTAGAAATAGGTCGGTAGTGGTCCACGTTTTGATATAGCACCCATTGAAAGCTACCTTTCCATTTTCCGTATATCAAACTAAAATAGTTGAATTTGGTATTAAATCTCTGTTGGAGCTATAAAATATTTCTGTAGTTCGTAACTACTAAACTGTCTCCGAGTGAAGCAGTCACCTATATAATTAGATTACTGAGCAACCTTGGAACTAAACTAACCATCCCGACACGGCCCAATAGGTCTCTTTATGTATTATCTTTATCTGAAAAGCGCCTTTGAATTTTTAAGGAAGAATGCGAATAATTCATGCAAAAAATTTTATTTTTTTTTAATTTTAGTTTTGAGTGTATCATACAGGTAACTTATGGCCGATGAAATAAAGTTACCCAAGAGTACATTTCCGGATCAAGTGAATCGTTGCTGTTGTGTTGGGCTGTTGCACAAGTGAAAAAGGTAGTGACCAGCTGGAATAGGTAAAAAGGTTAAATGTATTAATGCATTCGCTCCATTTACCTGAACAAATGAATGAATCCTAATCCTTTCACTGGTCACCAGAGTAGACACCGGAACAATGAAAATATAACAAACGTAACAAAGGCATAGAAAAATCAGAGAGCATACCATTGACCAGTCATTCAATAAAACCAGTTACAAAACGACATTTTGAACTAGAAGACAAAGAAAAAATGAAGTTAATGGAGTGCCAGGAGACCGATAAGACCTTTTTGGATGAATTTGTCGTTTTTTTTGTTTTGTTTTAACATTTTGACTGTAACTCTTTGAAAAGTTTCTTGGTTTGCAGTAGGGATTGAGTTTTTATTATTTTTTTTATCAGCAAGGATTTAACTGACCATGGTGTCTACTTTTGCAGAATCTTTAATTTATTTCATCCAGAGTCATAGAAACCCACGAGCACTCCTTCTCCTTATTGACAGTGAGTTCGTTTTTTATTTTATTTTGCAACAACCCCAAATCACAAGTCTGACTGACCCCAGGTCGTAAAGTATTTACAAAAATATTGACTTTTAGTCTATTGCGTTTTGTTTATGGCATTGCAATCGAGAAAAGGGTCCACACATTTTTTTGCTTGTTGCGTTGGCAAGTTTTTCTTTGATTTTTTCCGCCAATCCTTAGTGGTGTGAGTCCGTGTGGTCTAGTCAGTTTCTTGTGCGGCGTGTGTAGTTGTCCAACTCTCCGATAAAGGGGTTACCATTAATAAAATTAAAAACACTTGTCATGGCACGGTTTAATGCCTGATAATATTGATTTACCCAAAAAAGCAAAACAATTTATGTAATGGCTTTTTGAAAGCCAAACAAAGTTTTCAATGAGTGCTCTCACAGGACACCACCAGCCAACCAAACATACATAAATATGTATGAATGTGTTTTAGTGTGTGTGACTGATGATTGTTAAGAGTTTCAAGAGCTGCTCATAGAAAAACGTAAAACATTAAAATGGTTTTTGAAATAATAAACCTTTAACATATGCCAAGCACTTTTAGTTAGATTCATTTTGGATTTGATAAAGGTTCTAACGTCATTTATTGATTGCTAAATGCTTTTATCTCGAAAGGTTTTGTTTGTCGTTTCCACAGAGAAAAGGGTTTCAGAATATTTATGGCCAAATTATCCAATTATTTTAGTTAAAGATTAAACATATGTGCAACGTAGTTACCATAGAAGTTTGAGAATGGAAGACTCCGTCTCCAGATAAACTCTCTTGAATAAACGTATTGTCATAATCAGTGTAAAAGTCGTTTATTTGCACATCGAATAATTGATTGCGCCATTTTTGTTAATAGCAGAAATTTTGACTTTGAAATTCCTTCGTTTAAAGAACAAATTATTGGGTCAGTACAAAGCCTATAAAAGTGTAAAAACACCACAAAAAGTGTTTTGTCAAAACTATGCAATATTAAAAAATTTTTAATTTAATTTCTTTTTCATGTATAAAAATTAACAGTGGTAACATAAACAAGTAAAAAAGTTACATATATCCTCCACCTAAAAATATTCTGATACTAAATATGGAATATTATTTTCCTTTGAGGGCAAATATTTTGTGACCACGGATACCTAACTAAGGTAAAAAATGCATCTAAAAACGTCGGGCGGCACCTTTATATGGGGCTATATCAAAGTGTGGACCTTTGTTGATAATTTTTGGTGGAGAAGTTTTTTGACCACTGAACCTCAAATGTCGAATCGCAGATAGTTCGGATTACAAATGTAGCTATACTCCTCCAACCACCTAAAATCGGGTAGTAACTTTATATGGGTCTACATCAAAACATGGACCAATGTTGACAATTTTTGGTGGAGAAGTTCTATGACCATTGGGAACCTCAAACATCAAATTACAGATAGTTCGGGAAAAATGTTAAATTACAGGTCTTCTTCTTCTTATTTTCCGTTTAACTTCTTGAGGAGCATTGGGCCTCTACAAACAGTAGAGAATTACAGTTACAGAATTACAGGTATTTCGGTCAAAAATTGTAGCTAAAATTCTCAAAATACCGATAATGTGGGGCGATATAGCCCATCTTTGAAATTGACCTGCCCATGGAAAAATATACTCGGGTGCTCAATTATTGCGGACGATAGAGTAATTACAACAGACGGACAGACGGACATGGCTGTATCGACTCAGAATTTTGTCCTAATCAAGAATATATCGTCACCTGAAATGCCCAAAGACGTAACTCTCAACGTAATCCTTTGAGGGTTACGCCTTTGAGCACTTCAGGTGACGATATATACTTTATACGTTCGCATATTGTTACTTCAATGCATTGCAAACGGAAAAACAAACTTAATATACCCTCCATAATATGTTGTGGGGTATGAAAACTTTAGGACCTCGGGCATAATTGTAATTTGCATTAATTTAAAAAATGGGCATTTTTCTATCATGAGCAGGGTTTCAGATTTTTAGTTTGACTACGACTCCGACTCTGGTGTCGACTTTTTTCACTACTCCAGACCCCGGAGTCCACTCCGAGGGTAATTTTCAGTACCATTCAAGTTAAATAAAAATGTTCAAGTTTCCAATTTTTTCTTATATGTTGGCTTTTTCATAACATATTTCTTGAGAGAACATTCGTTCTAATATAATACTCAACTACAAAACTTGCATATAAAACCTAAACTTATTCCGTTGAAAAGATACCTTAATAAAACCGAAGTTAAGTTCGACTGGCACCCTTCCCCGTTAAGCTTTGAACATTGTCAGCTTGAAGGGGTTATAAAAACATTGAACTGTAAGAAAACCAATATGTGAAATTAAAATAAGTAAAGTGTCGTTAAGTTCGGCCGGTCCGAACTTTTTATACCCTCCACCATAAAACTTTTTTAACCAAAATGAAATAATTAGTTTCCTTTCCTGTCCACAATTTAAGGTGCAAACCTTTTTCGACCACGGATAACTCAACAAGTAAGAGAGCATCAGTCAAGGTGCTGACGGAGATATATCCTCAGCGTCTGACCAAAAAAGAAACACTAAAAGTATGCCGCATATAAAATATATTGATTTTGTGTCACGAGTTTGCTTCAAAATACGTGGAATCGGTGGGTACCGCAATGTAATGTAATGTATTTTTAATAAGCACACGTGAAAAAGTTTAAGAGGGAGCTATCTTGTACACTAGTCGCCTTAGTATGTGTCGGTAGCTTTTGGGCCATTATCTTAGGAAGTATGAACTTACTCCGGAAAAAAATGTACCGTCGTAAAGGGGGCTGCAAGGACAACCTGCTGAAAAAATTTCAAGACGATCCGAGCTCTTAAACTTAACCTATTCCGATTTTTTTTTTAAGGTACCCGAAAGTGTGGATATAGTCCATATTCGAACACAATTTATGCCTGGAAGGAGTAATACGATGTGCAAAGTTTGGACCAAATCAATTGCTCCCCCGAGATTTATGGTTCACACCATTTTACTGAAAAAAATTGAACTTTTGTGGGGGAGGTACCCGAAGGAGGGTACCGATATGGCACATCTTCGAACATAAACTATGCTTGGGGGAAATATTTCGAAGTTCAAAATTTGCTTAGAATCGGTTGATCCGTTCGAGGGTTATCGTGCGCACCAGCCAGCCAGACAGAGAGACAGACAGAGGGACAGACATTGCTAAATCGACTCCAAGTGGTCTGAAACGAGTTTCGTCCAAACGTATGTACTTGGGGCCTAAAACCGTTATTTCGATGAGGCGACTGTAAGGAACACAAAATGTAAAATAACGGGTAGTTCCGTTCTGTTTTAATTTTAGTTTGTGTTATATGGGGGATACACCAAAACATGGACCTATGTTTAAAAATTTTGGTTGGACGATTTGTGACTGCAAAGAATTTCAAACCGGGAGGCACCGTTATATGGGGCCTATACCAGAACATGAATCTATATTGAGAACACGTGCTGTCGGTGTGTGTCAATTTGCTCACTCACACAATTAAAAAAGAGAAAAAACACTATATTAAAATTATAAATTCTTGTGTAGCCTCTGGAGAATAAACGAAACTTGATTCTCATGAAAATAATGAATGTGCATGCTAATTATTAGCTTATCCGTGTAATTGTATTTATTCGAATTATTTTTCGTAAATTTTATAAAATCAGAGTGAATGGTATGTTGGGAAACTATCAAAATGTTTTTGTTTCAAACCAACAAAATAACAAAATATTTTTGTATTTGTATGAGCAGCGCTAATTTAAAGTATAATATAATATACCCTCATTAATATGGTGGAGGGAAAAAAAAGTTCGGCTTGATAAGAACTGTGACGAATTTAGAATATATAACTTAAAACTCCGTACTGAATTCAACAGACAAAATAGACATAGAAATTGATTATGGTGGAGCTCAAATGATAGTAAATATCCTCTGCCTCATCCTCATACTCATAGTCTTTTTACAGTGTTTTATTTAACTTGCTTTGTTGTCTGTCTGTTTAGTTCAAATCCAGTAACTCATTTTCCACACAGTTGAAGTTGACCAATCGTACAAAAATATTGCACACTTTTCACATTTGGATGGCAATACATGATTATGAAACCAAAAGCAATATGGGTTAATTTTTTCCTATAGCCCCCATGTAGCGGTACCACCCGATTTCAGGTATTGGCTGTATCTTGGCAGTTGGAGTTCCGAATGGTACAGAAACTTCCCCACCAAAAATTGTGGACATAGGTCCATGTTTTGGTATTGCCCACATATAGCGGTGGCACCCGATTTCATGCCTTTCAAAGTTTTTGTCTACATTTTGGGCCTAAATTGGATGTGATCTGGTTAAGGGGTTATCAGTGCTCAAAAAAATATTTACTAAAAAGTTAAAAATAAAAAATAATTTAAAAAAAAAACAAGTGAGCCAAGGCTATAGTCGGGTCGGGCCGACTATGCGATACCCTACACCACTACCCCTGTTCATAAGCTTTTGACTAATAAAATTCAAAATATTAAAATTGGGATTGCTTAGCGCCTTTGCTCTGAATGTCTACATTAACACAGGTCAATTTTTTTTGAAACGCATTTAAGTGCATCGACAGTACAACCCAAATAGAAAAATGGAAAAGTGGGATGTATGCCAACCATCAAAATAGGCTTCTTTCTGTGTTAGACCCCCATCAAACCCCAAAATTTCGTAGTGTGATTGCACAAAAATGGAAAAAGGGATGCATTACCGACTTTTGCGATATCTCTGTTGTTTGACCACCTATGACAACCTACTTCACATCGTTGTAAAGGTGATATTTTCTACTTTCCTTGCCAGGTTTTGCTTTCGATATACCTCCTACAGAAGGGAGATATTAACTTTGAAATAAAACGTTGACTTTTTCTCCAATTAAGTTTTTTGCCCATTCCGACCTCTGAATATTATCCGACCATCACCAAAATCAATAGGCTTCTTTCTCTGTAGGACCCCCATTAACCCTCAAAATTTCGTGACGATCCGATCAAAATTGAGACCTGTAGCGTGATTTCCAAAAAAGTGGAAAAATGGGATGTATTGCCGACTATTGTGATATCTCCGTTATGTGGCCACCTACGCCAACCTACTTTGCATCACTGTAAAGATGGGATTTTCTACTTTCATATTCAGACTTTGTTTTTGGAAGATCCCCAACCGAAGCTGTGATATTCGTCATTATTATTAAAATCGCAAAAATAAAAAGTTGGGTTCTATTAGCGGCTATTGCGATATGTTCGTTGTTTGATCACCTACGAGAACCTACTTTACATCATTAGAAAGGCGATATTTTCTACTTTCATGGTCAGGTTCTGCTTTTGGTATACCCCATATTGAAGCTGACATATTCGCTTTGGAAACAACGTTGTCTTTTTCTCCAAATAAGTTTTTTTTTGCCCATTACGACCCCTAAATATTATCCGACCATCACAAAAATCAATAGGCTTCTTCATCTTTGTGACCCCCATTAACCCAGATATGCCCATTGCTTGATCGTGATCATTTTAAAAGTATTTTTATATTATTTTAGAAGCAAATGTGAAATAATAACGGTATGTTTATATGTTTTTTAAAATTTTTTTGAAAAAAGTGGTTTTTGAGGTCACTTTTGAACACAGTGTTTTATCATATGACTGGGAGCTATGGGACACAAAACATTTGACATATAGTCCAAAAACACCTTTTCGGCATCTAGTTAACGTTTTTTCGTAGTAGGCTCCACATCGTGTATGTTTTCGTTATAAAACTAGCCAATAATTAATCGGTCATAACGCAAATCATTGTAGAAACTAAGCGATGGGTGGCAACTTCTATGAACTAGACCTCAAAACTCAAAAATAGTAGCTCAAAATAATGGAATCACATAATATCCCAAGAGCTACAGATGTGTACTGAGTATATCACCAAAATAAACGGTACTTTGATAAACATAACATATCAAATTAGCAAGAATTTTGTCCAAATTTAGTTTATATAGGACGTTGGGCATATCTGGGTTAATCCTCAAAATTTCGTGACGATCCGATCAAAATTGAGACCTGTAGCGTGATTACAAAAAAATGAAAAAATTGGATGTATTGCCGACTATTGTGATATCTCCGTTATGTGGCCACCTACGCCAACCTACTTTACATCATTGTAAAGATGGGATCATCTACTTTCACAACCAGGCTTTGCTTTTGGAAAGTCCCCAACCAAAGCTGTGATATTCGTCATTATAATTAAAATTGCAAAAATGAAAATTTGGGTTTTATTTGCGACTATTGTGATATCTTCGTTGTTTGATCACCTACGATAACCTGCTTTACATCATTAGAAAGGCGATATTTTCTACTTTTATTGTCAGGTTTTGCTTTTGATATACCCCGTATAGAAGCTGAGATATTCGCTTTGGAAAAAACGTTGTCTTTTTATCCACATAAGTTTTTTGCCCATTCCGGTCCCTAAATATTATCCGACCATCACCAAAATCAATAGGCTTCCTCCCCTCCGGGACCCCCATCAACATCTAAAATTTCGTGACGATCCGATCAAAATTGCGATCTGTAGCGTGATTACAAGGTTTAGATGGACAGACGGACAGACGGACGGACGGACGGACTGACGGACGGACACACATAGCCAGATCGACTCAGCTCGTCGAGACATTCATTTTGGTATATATAAGTATGGGTCTACGACCATTATTTCGATGCGTTACAAACTTTTTGGCCAAAACCAACTTATAATACCCTCCCCACATAGTGGTGTAGGGTATAATAACTTACAGTGTTTTATTTAAAAATGCTCTAAAAAACTTTTATTATAATATGAATAATGTAGCCAACAAAATCTTTTGTTCGAATATATTTCATATAAAAATAAAACAAACCGTGTATTAATAAATGTAGGAAAAAACTTTGTCCGGAGTCAAGTCATTTTTTTCGACTCAGCCACCGACTCCAGCGAAAAATTGGTCCAAACTTTGGATCTCCTGATATTTTGTCCAAATTTAGTTTAACTTATAAATGGCCGCTGTTGCACCTCTCCTTATGATACCTCCCCTACAAAAGTTCAACATTTGTGTCTAAGTGCAGTTTAGGGTCTGTTCGAAGATCCTTTGGAAATGTATACCGAAGCTGTTCGTTGTGGTCCTGTTTACAGCGATATTATATTATGCTTCCTGGCATACTGGTCCAAAAGTTATAGGATAACCCACTAAAATGACTAGAGGGCGCGATATCTATAGAAAAGATATAACTTCCAAAATAAGATCCACTTCCACAATGGACTATGTCGGTTCATTCGTTCAAGTACCTCCTCCGCAACACTTTTGAACTTTAATCCTAATCCACATTTTTATCGACAAGTTCAAATATCCAAAATTATATGAAAATGTTGTTTTTGGTCCATTTCATCCCCTACATTTTTCCCGATCATCACCAATAACAATAGGTGTCTATTCTGGTCTGAAGTTGACCTCCATACAAAATTTTGTGACGATCGGTCCATAATTGCGGCCTGTAGCTTGATTACAATTTTTAATGGCCGGACTGACGGACAGACACACATCGCTAAATCGCCTTATCACGTCGAGTAGACTACGACGAATATTTCGCGGTGTTACATGAATTTTCGGAAAAATAAACCCCCCTTTCCACAATGTTGGACATATCGTCTTGAAAATTCATTTGCGGAAAACTGTAGGTTGTATTTCAGAATCTACTTCTTTAGAGAATTTTTTGTCCAAAAATATTTTCATGGCATTTGCAGCAAATGGTGCCGTTGTGGTAATGTACATATAGCTAATTTACTCAATGAGTGGCATAACTCAAAAAATGCTTTTTCTGAGTTAGCAATTTCGGTTTTTTCTACGACTTCTACTTTATCTTGTGTAAAATTTTCATGCTGATATCTCTAAAATTCGATGAGTTACACCTGATTTACTACGAGTTTCGCATAATTTAACACAAAAGTTTTTTGAGTTTATGAAGCACTAAAACACTTCAGTTCATGCTTGATGATAATGCACAGAAATTTAGCACTGATATCTGGCTAGCTGTTTACAAAATTTGGTCCATGTCGTTATTTTAGTTTTTGTGTAATAATCTTTTTGAGCTGGGAAGTCAAATTTCAAACGCCAACTTAAAACGCGTTTTTCTCGAAACTCGATTTTTTGAGATACGAGGGCAGTTCGGAAACTTCTTAGCCTAGCACAAAAAGCGCGGTATAAACAGAAAAAAGTAAAGTGTTTTGGAAACTTCCATCTCTGTTATGAACACATGTTAAATTTTGTTTCGATCTGGAAACTCCTTCATATAGAAACAGGTGTTCAGAAAAAGCGCATCCGTAATTTTTTACAATGGAAAAATTAGAAATGCGTGCTGGCATTAAATATTTACATAAAAAAGGTTAATCGGGACAAGAAATTCATAATGATATGGTGAATGTGTTAGGTGAAATTGGGTTGGTGAATTTAAACGTGGTCGTACAAGCATTGAAGATGAACCACGTAGTGGACGTCCAAAAACAGCAACAACAACAGAAATTGTAGCCAAAGTGCATGATATGGTATAAAATGATCGACGAATAAAAGTGCGTGAAATTGCTAATATCATGGGCATCTCAAATGATGGAGTCCATTTAATTTTGCATGAAGAACTACAGATGAAAAAGCTTTCTGCAAGATGGGTGCCGCATTTGTTAACAGTCGATCAAAAACGCATAAGAATGAACATTTCTCAAGCTTGTTTCGATCGTTTTAAGCGAAATAAAATGGATTTAAAGCGTCGTTTCATAACTGTTGATGAGACATGGATCCACTACTATACTCCAGAGACAAAAGAACAATCCAAACAATGGACTGAAGCTGGAGGAAGTGCCCCAAAGAAGGCAAAAACAATTCAATCGGCTGGTAAGGTTATGGCAACGGTTTTTTGGGACTTCAAAGGTATTTTATTGATTGACTATCTGCAAAAGGGTAAAACAAAAAATTCAGAGTACTATTGCAACCTTTTGGATCAATTAAATGGACAAATTCGAGAAGAACGTCCTGGCTTACAACACAAAAAAATTATTTTTCATCAAGACAAAGCACCAGCGCACAAGAGTGTTTTAACAATGGCTAAGATCAACGAATTAAAGTACGAGTTGCTTGACCACCCACCTTATTCTCCTGATTTAGCTCCCAGTGACTTTTACTTGTTCCCAAATCTAAAAAAATTCCTTGCTGGCAAGCGTTTTACCTCAAATGAAGATGCAATTACAGTTGTAAACCACTATTTTGAAGACCTTGAGGAAAACTATTTTAATCAAGGGATAGAATTGCTAGAAAAGCGTTGGACTAAGTGTATTTAAGTTTCAGGAGATTATATTGAAAAATAAAAATATTTTTGAAAAACTAACTATTCTCTTTCATTGATAGGTTAAGAAGTTTCCGAACCGCCTTCGTATGTCACTCTTTGAGTAAATGGGCGATATATTTCTATGAATTTCAAAAGAGTTGGGGCACTTTCCCCACGTCCTTTTTTATACCCTCAGAATTTATGCCTCATCGAAATAATGGTTTTATACCCCAAGTATGTTTGGACGAAATCCGTTTTAGACAATTTGGAGTTGATTTAGACATGTACGTCCGTCTGTCGGTCTGGCTGGCTGGCTGGAGCGCACGATAATTGTGCGCACGATAACTCTTAAAGGGAGTAACTGATTTGGTCCATACTTTGCACATCGTGAAATTTCTACCAGACTTAGATGGTGTTCCAATATGAACTCTATCGGTTCACTACTTCAGATACCCCCCGCACAAATTTCGGACAAGTTCAGTTTAGGACCTGCTCTCGAATCGCTTTTATTACGACGGTACACGTTTTATCAGGGGCAAGGCCATTCTTCCTGAGAAAATAGCCTGAAAGGTGTAAAAATTCCCTATGACACCATATGTAGTGATTGGAGTGCACTATAACTCTCCAGCGGATCTGCCGATCGGTCCAAAATTTGGCCATCATTATATTTTGTTCGAACTTATTTTAAGTTCGAAGATGAGCGATATCGGTCCACTCCTTTAGGTACTTCCCCTACAAAGGTTCAAAACATTACACTAAAATGGTGCGCATGATAACTCTCGAAGGCAGTAACAGATTTGGTCCAAACTTTGAACTTCGTAATATATCTGCAAGGCATAGATCAGGTTCGAATATGGGCTATATACCTCAACTCCTTCGGGTACCTCTTACACAAAATTTCGGAAAAATGCAGTTTGAGGCCTGCCCTCGAATCGTTTTGATCTTTGTTGTAACAACTTGAGTTTGCTGTCACAATTACGACGGTAAAAGTTTTTTTCCTAAGGAAATAGCCCGAAAGCTGTAAAAATGCCAATGGCAACTTGCATAGTGGCTGAAGCGCACGATAATTCTTGAACGGATCATTCGATTCGGTCCAAAATTAGGCTTTTGTAATGTTTTTTTTCCAAACTTTGTTTTTGACATTTGATATTGTCAATAGATTAAAGTTTCAATACACCCAGGCTGAGGGTATATCTGTGTCGGCACAGCCGACTTATAACAGTATGTTCAGATGTTTAGTACTGAAAATGGTTTTATCCTCATCACACCGCAATGTCCGAAATTTAGCATTCTGTTTTCGCTGGGGTTATAAAACTTTCCACCTGAAATTTGTCGGTATAGGTCAACGTCTACATATAGCCCCATAGAAGGATTCCTCCCGATTTTTGGTATTTTGAAGGTTGTGGCATCAATATGTCATCGAAATGGCTGTAATTTTGTATTTTGTGTAAGTTGGGGATATTAAACTTTCCACCTGAAATTTGTCGGTATAGGTCCACGTCTTCATATAGCTCCCATAGCAGGGTACATCCAGATTTTTGAAGGTTGTGGCCTCAATATCCCACCGAAATGACTGACATTTGGTATTTAGTCCTCGTTGGGCGTATAAATCTTTCCACCAGAAATTTGTGGGTATAGGTCTTCGTATAGCCCGAATCTAACCGCACGACCACAGGAAAATTTTCATCACTTAAAATATTATTATCCTCTACAACATTTTAGAAACCATGTGCTGTGTTATTCTGTAAACGGCTATATCAAAAATCGTTAAAGAAATGCGCTTGAAAATATTTACCCTCCTCCATTGCTAAACACAAATACCTACTGCACACAAATTACAGTATCAAATTCCCTTAAATGTACAAAACCCTCATATAATTTGGCCATTTAAAATTATCTACAATGTCAAAATGTTATTTAGGCTTACTACGGCATCTCACTTTTAAAAAGGGGCCATCATGACATATTCCATAATTTGTGAAATAATTCCCGCTTTGTGCATTAAAAAGTTTACTTAGCAAAATTGTAAAACATCAAAAAACCCTCCCCCACCTTTAAACCACCTTAAGGACTGCTTTAATGTTAAATCCTCCATTATGAAATGTTTTTTATAAAGATTAATTTAACATTAATTTGCATATCCGATCGAATTGATGAAACTTCGGCAAGCGAAAGCAAAAAAAACGCGTGCCATACAATGAGTGATATGCGACAATATAATGGAGGTGCCAGACGGCATTATGCCAACAATTTTCTGTTAACGGAAATGTGAACAAAACCAATCAATGTGATAAATATTTTTTTTCTTTTTTTTTTTGTTCACAGAGGGCACAGTTCGTGTTAATCTCCAAATGAAGGCGTCATGAATTAAATTTGAACTGAACGGAAAAAAGGGAAAGTAGAATGGAAAATCTCACAATATTGCAAAGGCAAAACAGGAACAACATGTACACACAAACGCCAATGCCAATCTCGATTTGCTTCAAATAGTGGATGGAGTAGCGAATGCTGTTATAAAACGGAAATTATTTTAAAATCAAAAATGATGATTACATAACCTGAAGCTAAACAGAACAAAAACAAGAGCAACAACAACAAGTAACAAAGCAAAAAAACCTTATCCTGAATGTATCCCAAAGGACACACGAACGTTTATCACAAATCACAAAATCTAAGCCATACAAAAGCCGGAAAACGTGAAATGTGTTAGGAAATCAAGAGCAAGGCTGTTTTTTGTTACAATCGTCCTCAGTGGTCCATCAACAGAGGTATTTGAAAAGAAGTAGAAACAAAAAAAGAGAAACCTCCCCGTTAAGTACCTCATTTAAATGAGCAACACGTACACCATATGTTTGCACCATTTGAGATAAGGAGTATCAATAACGACGTTTGCAGGGCAGAAGTATTTTTCAATCAATGTCATTTGGACAAGAAGTTGAGAATGTGTGTTTGAAAAAATTGACTTATGTTGATTATGGATATTCAAACAAACTATACTGAATTATGGACAAACAAATTACCATGTTCACAATTAACGAGGTTCACATTCAATGGAAAGGGAACAATTATTTTCAATAACAATAAACTGCACAAACTGTGTCCACTCTTTGTATTGGGGAAAGTACCTTCTACACCACATCTTTCCTATACCGGAAATGATGTTACATTGCTTTAAAAGTTTCATTCACATGCATACATAAATCTGCTTCTATTAGTATACCTTTTTATACCCTCCACCATAGTATGGAGGGTATATTAAGTTTGCGACCCTATAAAGTATATATATTCTTGATCAGGGTAAAATTCTGAGTCGATCTGTGCACGTCCGTCCGTCCGTCCGTCCGTCCGTCCGTCTGTGGTAATCACTCTAGCATCCACAAAAATGAAGATAGGACGCTGAAATTTTGGGAAAATGCGTCTTTTGTTTGCAGGCAGGTCAAGTTCGATGATGGTCCACGTTTTGGTATAGCCCCCATATAACGGTACCCCCCGATTTACGGTATTTTGACGTTTTTAGCTAAATTTTCAGACCGATTTAGCTATAATTTGACATTTAGGGTTCTTAAGTTGTAATAAACTTACATAACAAAACTTGTGGACATAGGTCCACGTTTTGGTATAGCCCACATATAACGGTACCCCCCGATTTACGGTATTTTGACGTTTTTAGCTACATTTTCAGACCGATTTAGCTATAATTTGACATTTAAGGTTTTTAAGTACCAATAAACTTATATAACAAAAGTTGTGGACATAGGTCCACGTTTTGATATAGCCCCCATATAACGGTACCCCCCGATTTACGGTATTTTGACGTTTTTAGCTACATTTTCAGACCGATTTAGCTATAATTTGACATTTAGGGTTCTTAAGTGTCAATAAACTTATATAACAAAACTTGTGGACATAGGTCTACGTTTTGGTATAGCCCCCATATAACGGTACCCCCCGATTTACGGTATTTTGACGTTTTTAGCTACATTTTCAGACAGATTTAGCTATAATTTGACATTTAGTGTTCTTAAGTGTCAATAAACTTATATAACAGAACTTGTGGACATAGGTCCATGTTTTGGTATAGCCCCCATATAACGGTACCCCCGATTTACGGTATTTTGACGTTTTTAGCTACATTTTCAGACCGATTTAGCTATTATTTGACATTTAGGGTTCTTAAGTGCCAATAAACTTATATAACAAAAGTTGTGGACATAGTTCCACATTTTGGTATAGCCCCCATATAACGGTACCCCCCGATTTACGGTATTTTGACGTTTTTAGCAACATTTTCAGACCGATTTCGCTATAATTTGGCATTAAGGGTTCTTAAGTGTCAATAAACTTATATAACAAAAGTTGAGGACATAGGTCCACGTTTTGGTATAGCCCCCATATAACGGTACCCCCGATTTACGGTATTTTGACGTTTTTAGCTACATTTTCAGACCGATTTAGCTATAATTTGACATTTAGTGTTCTTAAGTGTCAATAAACTTATATAACAGAACTTGTGGACATAGGTCCATGTTTTGGTATAGCCCCCATATAACGGTACCCCCGATTTACGGTATTTTGACGTTTTTAGCTACATTTTCAGACCGATTTAGCTATAATTTGACATTTAGGGTTCTTAAGTGCCAATAAACTTAAATAAGAAAACTTGTGGACATAGGTCCACGTTTTGGTATAGTCCCCATATAACGGTACCCCCGACTTACCTTATTTTGACGTTTTTAGCTATATTTTCAGACCGATTTAGCTATAAAATGACATTTAGGGTTCTTAAGTGTAAATAAACTTTTATAACAAAAGTTGTGGACATAGGTCCACGTTTTGGTATAGCCCCATATAACGGTACCTCCCGATTTTCGGTATTTTGAGAATTTTACCTACAAGTTTTAACCGAATTATCTGTAATTTGAACATTTGACATTTGAAATTCCTAGTGGTCACCACACCTCTCCACCAATAATTGTCAAGAAAGGTCGATGTATTGATAAAGCTCCCATATAACGGTACCTCCCGATTTTCAGTAATTTGATGATTTTAGCTACAATATTAAACCGAACTAGCAGTAATTTGACATTTGAAGTTCTTAGTGGTCACAACACCTCTCCATCAAAAATTGTCAACATAGGTCCAAGTTCGTCTCATATAACGGTACCTCCCAATTTTCAGTAATTTTGCAATTTTTGCTACAATTTTTACCGAACTAACTGTAATTTGACATTTGAAGGTTGTAGTGGTCACCACACATCTGCATCAACAATTTTCAACATAACGTAAGTCTATGTTTTGGTATAGCCCCAAAACAAACCTCCCGATTTTCCGTACCTTAGCTTTATTTTTTGGACGAACTTTCTGTAATTTGAAATTTAAAAGCCAACAAAAATTCTGCAACAGAAATTGTTCATTTATGTTCATATTATCGTATAGCCCACATACCTCCGAACAAGCTGTTAATGACATTTGAAGTTCCCACGTTATGTACCGATTTTCGGTATTTTGAGGATTCTAGCTGCAATTTTTAACCGAATTAGGAGTTATTTGACGTTGAAGGCTCCCATCAAAAACTGTCAACATTGTTCCATGTTTTATTATAACCCCTATATAACGGTACCTCCCAATTTCTAGCCCTCCAATAATTGTCAACATACATAGTTAGATATAGGTACCATAAAAAAGGGCCTCCCGAATGAATGTCAGATAATGTACATAAAATACATTATCTGACATTTTAACGTACCCACTTAAAGTTGGGGACAGGAATGAAAACTAGTTATTCCATTTTAGTTCAGAATATTTTATGTTGGAGGGTATGAAAAGTTCGGCCCGGCCGAACTTAACGCTTTTTTACTTGTTTAAGACTAATTTCTTTGATTATAATGTTGTTTGAGTTGTAGAGACCCTGTCCGCCTAAGTGACAGACTTTCAGAAACAGCTTAAAACATGAAGATTAGTTTTGTTTAGGACGGCGTGTGAAGCAGCTGCTTCGTTTATGATGACACAAAACTACTTATCGCCTACAAATGAAATGGGATGAGAACTTCACTGAAGCTATGATTTAAGAATTCTTTAAGATAATTCCAGTCCGCTTTTTATGTATTTAACATTCAAAATTAAACAAGACGGACCCATGTTGTTGTTGTTGTAGCAACACAAATATGTTCGATTCCGTATTATTTCTGTTATCAGGTTCTGGTGCCTCTGTATCCAGATTCAAAAATTTTGAAACTTGAAATGGTTGCGTTCACAAAGAATCAGGAGACAGGTGGTGGGGTTAGCTGGACAGCTAAATAAATGCAGCGTGTCGTGTGGTCCCAATCCACATGCTGGACACGTGGTGGTATCAGGCATCAACTCGGGCCCGATACGAACTGAGGCGGCTGCATCGTTCGGATCTTAACTGGTGTTTGCCTTGGCAGCTGCGCGACTTCATTAGTGTGGATGCTATCAAAACTTGTCTGATAGTCTCGTTGGAGGTTCAGAGGTTCTCAATTATCTCTTTGGACCTCTCTCTCTAGATCAGCCTGCCGCAAAAAGGGGCACACATGCCCTTGATGAGAGTAACAACAAACCAACCACCATTTAGCTTTCACTCAGAAGTCAATGAAGAAGGTTACTAACATTTTTTATGATTTTCAATTTTACTTACTGGAGACAACACCCAATAGGATCATAAACTTAGTTGAAAGAAGTATGAAGTTAACAAGCAATGTGAAAAGAAAATACGAAAATTAAACTAAAACTATTTTTATGTGTACAGTTGTTTTATGTTAATTTTGTATGTTGTATCCCAGCATCAAAACTAATTGTAATAAAATGAATTAAACATACATATGTAGCATTGACTTAATTTTTACTCCTTACGTGAGTATCAAGCGACTTCATAACATAAATGAAATCGTACGTTACTTAAATGAAATGTATCATTGATTTTGAACCAACGCAAGGCTTCAATGCATTAATGAAAGTATTTCATTACATTAATAAACATATTTCATTGCATTAATGAAAGTGTTTCATTGTATTTATGAAAGTATTTCATTATATTAATGAAAATATTTCATTGCATCAATGAAGAAGTTTCATTGCATTAATGAACAATTTCATTAATTTTACTTCAATGAAACTTTTCCTTTATTCAATGAAGTTCTACGTTGGTTCAAAATCAATGACACTGATATAACGTAAGATTTAGTTCATGGTATGAAGCTTTTTCTTTCAGTGTACCACGCTGGCGCCGTATAGCTTACCACAGACCGGCCTATTGCTTTGTAAGAGGTCAACAAGGTTTCTTTACCAGCACCTCAAGTGCTACCGACCAGCGACTTGAGTGGGAGCCTCATTTCTGCCGTCCCAGTGGTGAACAGTGTGGCAGTGGATATTTTGATATTCTTCAGATAGAAAAACTACATTAGGTTAGCGAGACTGTCCCAAAAAAATAGTAATCATAATATCAAAATCCATAATATCAAAATCTATGTTGTTTTCATAATATCAAAATCATATCCGACTTTCACAATTTTTTGAAAGACTCGTTTTTTAGCCACAACAATGAACTGGTAAAAAAAGATCATCGATTGGTCCATAAATGCCTACTTTGGGAACAAAGATCGCCCGGGTGGCACTAGTTAACGTAAACTGATCAAATGGAAAAAATTGTTGGGTCAGTCTAAAGTAGACATTTAACCTATCACATACATATGTCATCCGCATACATTACGATCACTGTGCCGTCTGGAGAGCGCGGTATCTCAAATATGTAGAGGTAAAACCGTTCCGGAGGTATCTTATCGCCTTGGGGAACTCCCTGTTTCAGTCAACGGGTTAATTTCTTGTTTCTGAATTCCTCAAGCACCCTGCCAACTCTATAATATGGGTGGCTAACGGTAGGCTGAGGACACTTGTTAATTCTCAACTCCGGGTCCATGCCGTTGCTTAAGCGTTACCATATCTATGGCCGTGTGGGCCGAAAGCTTTGGTTGATTTCGCTCTCGGGTGCTCTATAAACTGCCGGTTAAAGTAACAAGTGCACCTCTTTGGGTGCGTTACTATCACGTTTTTCCCGGATTCGAGAGTGATTTAACCGTGGCCCACTTCTTCTCTGAAACCTTGCCAATCAGCTTTCCCATGGTTCCGAAAAGTACGGTGTTCAGAAGTTTTGAAGTCGGGTGAGATGATGAGAGGAAGGTGGTCTAGGTCAAGAGAAAGTACGAGTTGCTAACAGACCTGCTGCCACAATGGTGATATCTGGCGAACCATGGAAATCTCCTCTATCAATTGATGGGCCAGCGTTGTACCCCTCTTGTCATAACCTAGGAGGGAATGCCAAAACTCACGATGGGTATTGAGGACTCTAGAACCAAACGGTTATTGCCCTCTAAAAGCGAACTAATATCGGGCTTATAACGCCGGGCGCAACTATTCATCGGCGGCATGTACACATTAAGCAGCTCTACCTCGGGAGTACCACACTTTATTGCTACCCCATACATATGGTACACTAGAGTCAAGCTTAAGCGAGATCAGTCTGTACTTGACAGACTGGTGTATAAGGAAAGCAAGTCCTCCTCCTCCGCTTCTTGTACGATCCTCCCGCAGAAAATTGTAACCATCGCAAGTTTGCAAACTACAGGTGACATTGAGCTTTGTTACCTGCCAATTTTGATGGAACTTGTAATGTTGGACGGAATTTGGGCTAGAAATAACTAGTAGATAGTCAATATAATATTGACATCGGTTCAGATTTGTAAATAGCTTCCGTATATATTTTCGACCGATTTTACGTAATTGACAAACACGTCATGTCTGTTCTGTTTTGATGAAATATGGAATGTGTTATGGAATAATTTAACAAAATTAAATTTCCACGTTTTGATAAGTTGTAGACACATTATCTCACTGAAATAGCTGACATTTCGTATTTAGTCTTCCTTCATATAGCCCCCACAGAAGAGGTATTGCGGACTCTCGGATTACCGAATAGAATTCCAATCACTACTTTTTTTGTTTGTTTTGATATTGTTCTTGTTGTACGTTTTAGTTCTCTATTTATTTCTTTCATTTATTTCGACTATTCAGTTTTGCAACAACATGGGCCTACATGTGTGTATTTGCCGCTCGGTTAGCATTTCGCCTGAACGTTGTAGAACCTCCCAGATTAATCGGATTAGAATAGTCTATGTAGCAGCTGGTACATTTAAATAAGGGATAGGATCGGCTAGAAGTGTAGTTGTTTATTTAAACGCGAGCTTTAAACCGTCAGTGTAAGTAAAGAAGTAAACTGTAAACTTTACGATTTTGACGTTGAAGATGAGTTTGAATAGATTTTATTGGTTCGCGCTTGTTATTCTTTAAGACGAGAGCTACAATATTGCTTCCACGATTGAATCCAAATTCTTAGCGGTGTGGAAGATATGAGCCTGAAAAAATGATCTCATTTGACATCAATACCTCAGAATTTTGGAGGCCCGTAACCGCTAAAGTGGAAGTAATAGGGAAAAACGCCGGGACACGTGTCTTTTTATATTTAATCTTCTATCGCGCTGCGGTGTCAGAATACGGTTAATAATTTTCGTGTCGCATAGTGTAATTTTAGGACCATTTTACACAAAATGTTTTTCAAATTTATAGGTATCTGATATTTATCGGTTATGTTCAGACACATACTTCATCCCTCAAGCATTTTGTTCAACCCATTAACGCTTATTTTTCGAGTATTTTATGGACGTACTTGGGTTTATGTCACTGATGGGCAGAAATGCTCTGCCTCACACACAAAAGTGTAAAAAATACATGAGTCTCTCGCAATTTGCCCATCAGTGGTTTATGTACTCTTCTTTTTATATACCATAATGAATCTTAGCCCCAAGAAACTCGCACAAAATAGGAGTAAATGGAGTGAAATGCTTGAAGCGTGAAGTAAGAGGTGAAGTGTGTCTCAGAACATACCCGTACAACTTTGCCATACTTTGTGTTAGTTAAGTATAGTTTACTTTCAAGAATACAATTGAAATAAAATATTAAAAATAACAAGTAAGAAAAGCGTTAAGTTCGGTCGGGCCGAACTTTTTATACCCTCCACCACAAATTTCAGCCGTTTCGGTGGATTAATGTGGCCACTACCTTCAAAATACCGAAATTCGGAAGGTACCGTTCTATGGGGGCTATATGATGGCGTGGACCTATACCTACAAATTTCTGGGGTAAAGTTTTATACGCCTAAAGAAGACTAAGACCAAATTTCAGCCATATCGGTGTGATAATGAGGCTAAAACGTTCAAAATATCGAAAATCGGGAGATTTGTATTATGGGGGCTATATCAACACGTGGACCTATATAAACATTTTATGGTAGAAATGTTTCTTAGCCTCAGGAAACACAAAATACAAAGTTGCAACCGATTCTTTGGTCAAATGGGTCTAATACATTCAAAATATATTAAAATGACGCGTACTTTATAAGGGGTCTTATGTGGGGACTATACCAAAACGTGGACCTATATAACCCAACTTTGGTAACAATGTTTTCTGGCCTCTGAAGACACAAAATACCAAATTACAACCAATTCTGTGGTCAAATGGGTCTAATACATTCAAAATATGTTAAATTGACGCGTACTTTATATGGGGCCTTATATGGGGGCTATACCAAAACGTGGACCTATATAACCCAACTTTGGTAGAAATATTTTTTGGCCTCTGGAGACACAAAGTACCAAATTACAACCAATTCGGTGGTAAAATGGGCCAAATATCTTAAAAATTCCTTAAAACGACGCGTACTTTATATGGGGCCTTATATGGGGGCTATATCAAAACGTGGACCTATATAACCCAACTTTGGTAGGAATATTGTTTGGCCTCTGGAGACACAAAGTACCAAATTACAACCAATTCGGTGGTAAAATGGGCCAAATATCTTAAAACTTCCTTAAAACGACGACGCGTCACGCGTCATTTTGTATGGGGGCTATACGAAAGCGTGGACCTACATAGCCCGCTTTCAATACCAAAAGTCCTACGTAAATATAACGTATTTTCCCAAAATTTCATCAACCTACGTCAATCCGTTCGGACGCTAGAGTGATTTCCACAGACGGACAGACGGACAGACAGACAGACGGACGGACATGGCTATATCGATGTAGAATTGCACGCTGATCAAGAATATATATACTTTGTGGGGTCTACAATGATTATTTCGAGTAGTTACAAACGTAGTGACAAACTTAATATACCCCCATCCTATGGTGGAGGGTATAAAAATAGGTAAAAAACTTTTTAAGTTAAACGGTTTTATGTTAAACATACATTGCAATGTTTAAGATAAATGTACTAAAAACCAAAAAATAATACAATAGATACAGTCGTGGGAATTATAAACATATGCATAGACTAGACTAAAATAAAATAAAACCGTGGGGCACGTCAGTTGTCTACAAATTATCGACTTAATGTGCGATAGAAGAATCGTTTAATTCGTCGTTAGGCAGTTGGCCCGCAGACGGTGAGGAAATTACTTACTATTTTCTTGCTCATGGAAATTCCAATAGTTATACACTCCATGTAAATAAAAGAGATGTTTCAACTAGTTTATCATTGGACATTCACACTGCTGGCTGGCGAGGAATCGTTTCACTGCTCGTTGTTTGTCTTTAATCGACAAAGTACAACTCGCTCACCACTATGAAACCCTAAAACTCGCTTATAATCGAGCTTGCTAGCTTGTTTCCACATTCTAGCCCTACTTATCACACGTCCATCGTTGTCGGTTAAACAACTGCCTAATTATAGTGTAACATTACAAAACAAACATTTTAATCAACGATTGTAGACAATTGACGTGCCCCACGGTTTTATTTTAGTCTAGTCTATGCATATGTTTATAATTCCCACGACTGTATCTATTGTATTATTTTTTGGTTTTTAGTACATTTATCTTAAACATTGCAATGTATGTTTAACATAAAACCGTTTAACTTAAAAAGTTTTTTACCTATTTTTATTTTCTAGTTTTTAGTTTTTATTTCGCATTCTGTTTAATTCATTTAGTTATTCATTATTGCAAGGTTTCTTGCCCGTTAGTTTTTTGAAGTACAACTCCTCTATACGTAGTCCCTGCAAAGATCTTACTCTACTAAGAGACACGTAGGCTTGACCTTCTTCAAACAGTTTCGCACCTAAGTATACGACAGCGTGATCCACAGTGCTGGCCTGCATTTTATGTATTGTAGAAGCCCATGATAGTATTAAAGGCAACACACATCTGTGTGTATCGCTCCCGTTGTTTTTTTAACCTGGCTTCATATTCTTCAGGCGTTTCTGACGCTATCATCTGTGTGTATCGCTCACGTTGCTTTGTTAACCTGGCTTCATATTCTTCAGGCGTTTCTGACGCCGTCATTTGTGTATATCGCTGACGTTGCTTTTTTAACCTGGCCTCATATTGCTCTGGTGTTTTTGACGCTAATTGTTCCCGTCGTTTCTGTAATCGACTATTTCTATCTCCTTCACTTTCTTTAGCTCGTTTTGCTTTATACTTTTCTTTCGCTTTTTGAAGCCTTCGTTTACGTTGTGTTGCAGTTTCTGTTTTATTTGTGTTTGTATTTTTTATATATTTTTTTACCATTTTGTTCCCACGAGTAATGGACATTTAAACGGTCGACCCCCCCAGAGGTGCAATAAAGGGGCAAGGCTATGTACAACAATATGCGCCTGAGTCTTGAGGGGAAACGCTAACGACATATCATTTTTATCCACCCTAACGCCACACAGTCCTCAACACGATAAAAAATCTTGACTTGGGTTGTGGATTCAGGCTGGATTAATCAGATACCTAAATTACAGATTCAATTTCTAAATTAAAATCTTAATTATACGCCATTTAGTGGCTGCGCCCATCTTAAATATTGAGGTCGTATAGTGCACTGTATTCTTCTTGTCAAGCCCTTTTATTTGATACCCATATTTGTGGGATTGATAAAAAATTGTTATCAGCCATTTGGTAGCGGCGGCCATCTTAGATTTCAATTTTGCAAAGTAAATTGTATTCTGCTTGTAGAGACCTTTCATTTGATACCCATGTTGATGGGATTGATAAAACCTAAGTTTCCGCCATTTTGTAGAGGCCGCCACCTTGGATTTTAATTTTATATAGTACATTGTATTCTACTGGTTGAGCACTTTCATTTGATACCCATATTGATGGGATTGATAAAACCTACGTTATCCTCCATTTTGTAGCGGCCGCCATCTTGGATTTCAATTTTTTATAGTATATTGTATTCTGCTTGTTGAGCCCTTTCATTTGATACCCATATTGATGGGATTGATAAAACCTACCTTATCCGCCATTATGTAGCGGCGGCCATCTTGAATTTATAATGATAATGAATAAATATAATTGTATTGTCACCAAAATCCAAAGTGTATACAAAATTTCAGATCAATCGGTAGACAGGAAGAGGGTGAAATTTGAATTACTAAATTTGACCCAAGAATAAATAATAAAACAAACGGGGTGAGCTAAATAAAACCATTTAATATTAGCATTTGTTAGAACCGGTTAAGCGACGCAAATAACCGTTTTTTCGGTTAACCGAACTTGTCGTTTTTGGCGGAAACCGGTTTCTCTTTTGTAACTCAAAACCGGATAACCGGTTTCGGTTTTGGACACCCTAGTCTATACATCATGAAATTTTGACACCTAATCATCTGTCAATAGACTTTGGCGCACAAGACAAACGAGGTCTTCTCTTAGAGGAATTCGGGTTCGCTATCGTGGATCTTCTCATAAATTATTCAGGAGCAGCAAAACTCGGGCAGCCACTCTTGAAATCTTTCAAAATTAAATCTTCTGCTGAGGGTATAAAATGGTAGATATTTTTTTGCAAATTATGAACACAATAAAGAACTTGTACTTGTTATGATATTTAAAACAGTTCAATACCAAGACGTGTTAGAGAAAATATAACAAATGGAAAGCCGCAAAGATTTTATCTTAATTGTTGGCTTCTCCCCCCTGACTACGTCGGTGGTGGATTCTATGTACCGGATTGACTCGAAACCACAAGATTTTGGCTACCCATTCGGTACACATGTGTGATGCTAGAACAATTTCTAACCAAAGCCAAAATTAATTCCCTAAATGACATCTTGGGTATGCGAATGTCCACATGAGACAAAAAAGAACCAATATAAATCCTTAACTTTACCGACCTGATCGGTACCTGGTATCTTCAATGTTGTTTATTACCTTCCACTTATATGAACTTTTTTACACCCTACGTAAATTCAAATCACGACATGAACTTTTTTTCAATGTCAAGCACTTTCGTCTATCTATCAGTAACATGACAACATGTAAAAATCCGCACCATACGGGTATGAACGAACATATGTGTTCTGATGATAGCAATATAAATGTTGTTGATTTTGTTGTTATCTTCATCGTTGATAGACTTTGGATAGACAAATGCTGGAGGTTTATTGAAATCAACACTTTTGGTTTATACGTTGCGACATATGAACTTTAGTGTCGCAGACACTCAACATTATTTTGACTTCCTCTCGTTTAGCTCTTTATTGGAGTCATAGGTTATCAATAACCGGATATATTGTCTGGATATTTTGCAATCAACACAATGTCTATGTCATGGTGAAAATGATTGAGGTAATGGAAACTAAACAAGAATTTTAAAGTTAGAGGCATATGGGACTTATTGTAGAAATTAAACATATGTATGTTGAAACTGAGGTATGGGGTAATGTAACTCGCGAACAATTTTTCTATACCTGTAGTTGAGAAAGCATTTCTGTAACATAAACTGTTTTAGGACGATTTACCGAGGGATTTTTTAAAATAATAATTCGAGCTGTAGTGGGATTCTCTAAGGCATTTTTTGGTTACCGACAAAAATCGGTAAAATTAAAACGAAGAATTTTGAATGAAAAGTACAAATGAAAGTTGAAAACACTGTTGCTATCGGTAGTACATAGCGACTACTTTATTTTGGTTGCTAACTTACCGACAAACTTCGTTAATTAACGAAATTATAAGCATTTTAATTTTACCGATTGTTGTCGATAACCAAAAAATGTGTTAGAGAATCCCACTACTGAAGCTGTTGTCGTATTAATGTAAAAATATCCTAGAAGGAAACGAGTTTTTATACCCTACACTACTATGTAGAAAGGGAAAATTCATGTAACACCGCGAAATATTCGTCGGAGACCCCCAATGTGGTATACCAATCTTCATATCTCGGCGAGATAAAGCGATTTTGAGATGTGTGTCCGTCCGTCCGTCCGTCCGTGTGTCCGTCTGTCCATTATAAATTGTAATCAAACTCCAGGCCGCAATTATGGACCGATCGTCACGAAATTTGGTATGGAGGTCGGTTTCACATCAGAATAGATCGCTATTTTAATTGGTGATGATCGTGAAATATTTAGCGGGTGAAATGGATCAAAAACATAATTTTTATCAGATTTTGCAGCTGCTCTGTAGGTCGCAATAATAGTCCGATAGCCTCGAAATTTTAAATAAGATAAGAGTATATGACAAAGAAGAAGCTTGCGATTTGAGATGGCGATCAGATGATATTTAGAGGGTTAAATGGACCACAACTTTTGTGTGAAAATTGTGAAATTTTTTTATAAACAGCTTATATCTTTATTCCTGAAAGACACATTCCCCACTCGTGAGTTACATTTGGAAGACGATCTCTTGACATTTCAATTGATGTCAATTATGTTGATGTACGTGATCAGATAACAGAGTTACAGCCTAATATGTCCAGTTTCTTGTTTGTAGTGTAATTATAAACCCGCTAGAGGTCGCAATTATAGTTCAATAGTCACTAAATTTTGCACGTTGTAAAAGTTTAGGTAGAAGAAAATGCCTATAATTTTGAATGATGATCTTTATTTAGCGGGTGACATTGATCATTAATTTTGTATGAAAAATATTCAAATTTTATTTTGGGTCCATGTTTTAATTTCTGGAGGGCATATACCGGCAAAGTAGCCTACAAATGGAATAATAACTACTGACCTTTCCCCTGATGCAAATTGCAATAATGTGTCTGCCAGATAACGGGCCTACTGCCTAATATGTAATGGGGTTTCTGTAGAGAACCATAATTTCCTCCCATGCTACCAATTGTCTTATATCATGGCAGAGAAAATTTCAGTTCCGTTCATCTGTCTCTCTTACTGTCTAGCTAGATCTACCGATTGGAACCAAATTTTGCACTTTGTAATTTTTGCCCAAATTAGTTTAATTTCGAATATGGGCCAAATCGGTTCACTCCTTTAACACCTCCCCCACAAAAGTTCAAAATTTGTCTGAAAAATTGTGTGAACGATAATTGTCGAAGTGCGATATCGATTTGGTCCAAACTTTCCATATATTAGTATTCCTTCCAGATATAGATCCGGTAAGACTATATCATTCCACAACTTCAAGTATCTCCCACACAAAATTTGGAAAGGTGAAATTTAAGAGTCCTATCGAATCGTTTTGATTTTCTTCAGCAGATTGTCTTTGCGGTCCCCTTTGCGATGGTACAATTACAGTGGCAAGTCCATACCTCCAGAGATTATGGCCGAAAAGGTCCAAGAAACCCTGAAAAACAAGCAAGAAACCTAACTAAAATGGCAAATCCGCAAGATAACTCTCAAGGGGATTTTCTGATTGGTCCAAACTTTGCACATCCTATTATTTCATCCAGTCATGTATCAGGTTGGAATATGGACTATATCGGTCCCGTTCTTCGAGTACCTCCTACACAAAATTTGGGAAATGTGCAGTTTAAGGACCAGTTTCGGATCTATTTGATTTTTTTGAAGAAGGTTCTTTTCACGGTACCTATTGCAGCGGTACAATTTTTCCGGAGTAAGTCCATACTTTCTGAGATATTGGTCCAACATTTCCAAAAAATAATTCTCAAACTTTTTCAAAAATCAGAAGTTAGATTTGGTAAAGCCTTACATTACGATACCTACAAAATATATATTTTTATACGGCATAATTATTGTGTTTGTTTCTTTTTTGCTCAGATGCTGATTGTATATCACCGTTAGCGGAGCTGACTTAAAAGTACTATCTTACTTAGTGTGTAATTGAATATGAATAATTTTGGGATTTATAAATTTGTTTGCATTCAAATTATTTGAATTTCTATTCATTATTATTAGTTATTTCTATCGGTATTATTTTCGAAATGCCCTGAAAATCACAAAACTGCGTGCATTACCAAGCATATGTGAGGACGATAGATCTTCAATAAACCCACAATCAATAAGAATTTTCCAATTTTGGCATATTGTTTAGAAATGTATAATTTAAAAAATTGTTCCACAAAATCCCAGTAGGGACAAGGGAGGCTTATTGTATACCAATGAATTCATGTTATGTAATTGATATGTGACGTATTTATATCGCCGAATCCGAAAGGCGTGTACAAGTTGCCACTTGTAGAGAAGTTTTTCATGGCTGAAATAATCAGGAAATTTCGGCAGCATTACAAAGGGGTATTATGCCACCGTTGAAAATTTGATATGGCCAGGCCTGGGAATCATACCTGGACATTCAGCGTGCAATGCGGTTGCACATAGCTAACTCCTACAGGTTGTGGTGTAGGGTATCACATGGTCGGCTCCGTCCGACTATAGCCTTTGCTTACTTGTTTTATATTAATTTCGAATTAGTGGCTTTTCAACACAATGTGGAGCTTAATGCTCCAAAAAGAAGTTAAAGAATACACGTCAACGTTGAAGTTCCCAATGCATGATTTTTTAATATATCCACTACATCAGCTTCTAAGGGATGCTGATATTTTGAAGACTGAAAAATTGGGTTTTTTGAATTTTGTCTCTATTTTAGACGCGCAACTGGGTTTATCTAAAAGATTAATATGTGATTGTAGTATTTGCAATTTTGCATGTATAGCTGGAGAGTGTAACCTTCATAGGGTCAGAGTAATTCCTTCCCAAAGTAGAGATTTTTGTGCGTAAATCTTTCAAAAGAAAAAAAATATTTTCATACCCTCCACCATAGTATGGAGAGTATATTAAGTTTGTTTTTCTGTTTGTAACACATCGAACTAATCATTTGTGACCATATAAAGTATCAAGAATGTATGATCAGGATAAAATTCTAAGACGATCTCGTCATGTCGGTTTGGTGTATCACTCTAGCGTTCGCAATAATTGAGCTAGAGCGCTATATTTTTGCACTCGAGTGTCTTTTTTCCATAGGCAGGTCAAGTTCGAAGATGGGCTATATAGGACCACTTTTTGGTATAGCCCCCACATAACGGTACCTCCCGATTTTCGGTATTTTAGCTACATTTCCGATTTTCGGTATTTTGAAGATTTTACCTACAATTTTTGCCTGATCAACCTGTAATTTGCCAGTTGAGGTTCATATTGATCACAAAACATCTCCACTAAAAAACTGTCGACATATGTCCATGTTTTGGTAAAGCCCCCATATAGCGGTACCTCTCGATTTTCGGTAGTTTGAGGATTTTAGCTAAAATTTTGGAACGAACTACCTGTCATTTGACAGTTGAGGTTCCTAAGGTTCACAAAACATCTCCAATAAAAACAATCGACATAGGTCCATGTTTTGTAATAGCCCCCATATAACGGTTCCTCCCGATTTTCGGGTTTTTGAGGATTTTAGCTAAAATTTTAGACCGAACTACCTGTAATTTGACAGTTGAGGTTCCCAGTGGTCACAAAATATCTCCAATAAAAACCGTCAACATAGGTCCATGTTTTGGTATGGCCCCCATATAACGGTACCTCCCGATTTTCGGTATTATGACGAGTTTAGTTAAAATTTGTGACCAAACTACCTGTAATTTGGCAGTTGAGGTTCCTAGTAATCACAAAACATCTCCACCTTATACTGCCAACGTAGGTCTATATTTTGCTGTAGCCCCCATATAACGGTACCTCTCGATTTTTGGTATTTTGGGGATTTTAGCTAAAATTTTTCACCGAACTACCTGTAATCTGACAGCTGAGGTTCCTAGTGATCACAAAACATCTCCACTCAACACAGTGTCAACAGCTACAATTTTAGACCGAACTACCTGTAATTTGACTGTTGAGGTTCCTAGTGATCACAAAATATCACCTTAAAAACTGTAAACAGATTTCCACATTTTGGAACAGCCCCCATATAACGTTTCCTCCCGATTTTCGGTATTTTGAAGATTTTAGCTACAATTATCGCCCGAACTATTTGTAAGTCGACATTTGAAGTTCCCAGTGGTCACAAAACATCTCCACCAAAAACTGTCAGAATAGGTCCATGTTTTTGTATAGCCCCCCTATAACGGTATCTCCCGATTTTCGGTTTTTGGATTTTAGCTAAAATTTTTGACTCAAGGATCTGAAATTCGATATTTGAGTTTCCCAGTGGTCACGAAACTTCTCCACCAAAAACATAGGTCCACACTTTGATTTAGCCCCATATAATTTTCCCGACCGATTGAATACATTTGTTATGATCTTTATACCCTCCACCATAGGATTAACCCTATGAACCCCGAATTTTTTTCCGTAGAGATAAAAATATTTTTCATATTTATTATGATTAGTAGTGGCAAAAATAAGTCCTTTATGCAAAAAATTCATATAAATTTTTTGCGGTTAGAGAGGTACCAAATGTTGCCTGGAGGCAACATCGGGCCATTGTGGTTATAAAAGTGAACAAAGTTTGTTTCTTCAGTCTTTTTATTATGGTTATATTTTTCATTATTCATGATATAATGTAATGTATGTAATAATGTAATCTTATGCGTTTGTTTAATTTTAGAAGAAAATTGATGGAAATGGAATGGAAAATTTGTCTATATTTAGCATATATAGTTCACAAATTAGCCAATTTTGACGTACGTGGTGGAGTTCATATAACCTGAAATGCTCATATTGACATTTTTCAGAGTAGAAGCGTTTAAAAATATTTTCTATTTTGTATGCAGACTCTTAACCTGATATTATTGACCATCATCCAATACATAAACTTATCATCATCGATATTTGAACAGATATTCGCTTGATATCATACAAATTCCTAACATGTAATATGTATATTCACCAAAAACTGTCAATCTCCTATTGATTCAAGTCCAATCTTCGAATAACAATATAAATACAACATTTTTCACAACCCCGAATGTCCCAATTACCCTTTGTATTTCATTGAATACCACTAACCAGAATTTTCGACTTCCACTAATGTTACCACTTTATTACCACAATGGCCCAACGTTGTCCACAGGCAACTTCCAAATTTCAAAAATTTGTAACTACTAATTGGAACTGTAAATTGTATGTTTGTTTTTTTATTTTGTTAGTCAGTCTTACTGAGATGACTTTTCAAAAAATGTTGGCTGCAATTATTCAATTCGTTTGACATTTAACGGCATTTTATAAAATCCCTAAAATATTTCATGTCCAAATTTGTACTCGACTAATTATACTTAAACAAGCATAACTACGCCAATCTAGCTATTTATTTAAAAGTAATTTCCATTTTTTATTCTTCTAAAATCAATCTACCAATTCCGACTTAGTATTTATAAATATCTCAAACGGTGTGGGAAATACGCATACACAAACATGCAAAATTGACCACAGGCAGCTTAGTCTCATTATCGCAGCGAAATGGCTGAAATTTGGTATTTAGTCTTCGTTGGGTGTATAAAACATTACCCCGGAAATTTTTTGAAGGTTTTAGCCTCATTATTCCAACGAAGTGGCTGAATTTTGGTATTTAGTTTTTTTTCCGGGCTACAAAAATTTCAGAAATTTGTCGGTATACGTGCATGTTTTGGGGGTACCCCCATAGAACTTTATATATTATATGGCTGCAAGATCGTACTTAGTCTTCGTTGAGGGTATAATACTTTCCACCTGAAATTTTTTGGTATAGGTCCATGTCTTCATATAGCCCCAATAGAACGGTACCTCCCGATTTTCTACATATAGCTCTTTCTCCACCGAAATAGCTGATATTTGCTATTAAGTTTTTGATAGAGGTATGAAACATTCCATCAGAAATGTGCCGGTATAGGTCGACATCCTCAAATACCCCCATAGGACCGTACCTTCCCATTTACGGTATTTTGAAAGTTGTGGCCTCAACATACCACCGATATGACTGAAATTTAGTATTTATATTGCCATGGGTGTATAAAATATTGCAGAAGAGAATTATCAGTATAAGTCCTTTTCTTCAAATAACCCCATAGAAGCGTACTTTCCTATTTTCGGTATTTTAAGGTTGTGTCATCAATATCCCATCGAAACGGATGAAATTTAATATTTAATCTCCGTTGGTGGTATAAAACTTCCCACCTGAAAATTTCTGATATTGATCCATGTTTTTATTGGAATTCCTTGTGATTTAAGATAATGATGAAAAAATATTCGCTAATGGGAAAACTATAAGGGAAAAATTGTTTGCAACAAAATCACACAAAATATTGACAAAAAAGCGAAAGAACTCGGGACGTTTTTTTCTTTAACTTTTCCTATAAAATCAAAAAATAACAAAATTAGAATAATACAATTTTTATTTTTACTCCAAAATTTTCTTCGTATTTTTGCAAGTAACATGAATATTAAGCTCCAACCATCACGACATAGGCCTTATTTTATTTTTTACGAAGTCTGGATGCTTTTGAATTTTTTATATATATTTTGTATGCATATGCGCTACTATTTCAAAAATATGTCTTCAAATACGTAACATTTTTTTAAAAATTTGATTTTTCCGAATCCATTTACAATTTCGGGACTATTTTTGCATCATCTTAAAGAGTGCGAATTCAGTTAACGGTAATGACATAGCTAATTATATCAAGCCGCAAGTTTTTAATTTTTTTTTTCTAAAAATTCAAATTAAAACGGTAGTATCGTTTGCGCACACCGATCAAGTTACAAAAACAGGTTTGTATTGACGATTTTTATACCCTTCACCATATGGAGCGTATAATTAAATTTGTCATTCCGTTTGTAACACATCGAAATATTGGTCGAAGACCCTAAAGTACAGTACACATTGTCAGTTTTGAATGACGATTTTTTGCAATTATCGATAACTGTTCAACCGTCCAGCAACCACAAAATATTTTGTGGTTGTATGATGAATGACAAAAATGAACGGGCACACTAGCAAGCAACAACAAAGCTGTCATTCAAAACTGACAATGTGTACCCAGCTTAAAAATATATATATTATTGATCAGCATAAAATTCTATGTCGATTTAACCATGTCCGTCTGTCCGTCCGTCCGTCTGTCTGTTGAAATCAAGATACAGCTCGCAATTTTAAAGATAGAGAGTCAATATTTGGTACAGAAGTTTTTATTACTTGCAGGATGGTTGGTATTGAAAATGGGATATATCGGTCCACGTTTTGATATAGCCCCCATAGAACGGTACCTCCCGATTTTCGTTATTTTTAAGGTTTTAGCTTCATTATCCTACTGAAATGGCTGAAATTTGGTATTTAGTTATCGTTCGGTGTATAGAACTTTCCACCTGAAATTTGTTGGTATAAGTCCACGCATTCATATAACCCCCATAGAACGGTACCTCCCGATATTCGGTATTTTGGAGGTTTTAGCTTCATTATCCCACCAAAATGGCTGAAATTTGGTATTTAGTTATCGTTCGGTGTATAGAACTTTCCACCTGAAATTTGTTGGTATAGGTTCACGCCTTCATATAGCCCCATAGAACGGTACCTCCCGATATTCTGTATTTTGAAGGTTTTAGCTTCATTATTCCACCAAAATGGTTGAAATTTGGTAATTAGTCTTTGTTGAGGATATAAAACGTTCCACCAAAAATTTGTTGGTATAGGTCTACGCCTTAATATAGTCTCCATAGAACGGTACCTCGCGATATTCGCTATTTTGAAGGTTTTAGTTTCATTATTCCACCAAAATGGTTGAAATTTGGTAATTAGTCTTCGTTGAGGATATAAAACGTTCCACCAAAAATTTGTTGGTATAGGTCCACGCCTTAATATAGTCTCCATAGAACGGTACCTCCCGATATTCGGTATTTTGGAGGTTTTAGCTTCATTATCCCACCAAAATGGCTGAAATTTGGTATTTAGTTATCGTTGGGTGTATAGCTTTCCACCTGAAATTTGTTGGTATAGGTCCACGCCTTTATATAGCCACATTTCCGACTGAAATTCGTCGGTATAGGTGCACGTTTCGATATAGCCTCCTAGAACAATACCTCCTGATTTTCGTTATTCTTAAGGTTGTGACGTCAATATCCCACAGAAATGACTGAAACTGGTCTTTTGTCTTCTTCATAAACGAAAGGAAACTAATTGTTCCACTTTACTTCAATACAACTCGTGGTGGAGGGTATAACAAGTTCGGCCAGGCCGAACTTAACGTAGTTCATACTTGTTTTCTTAATCTTTGTACCAAAAATCATTGAAGCAGCTTCAAATAATTTTTTTTGAATTTTTTAAATGGAAAACTCAATTTTACATTTTTTTTGCCCATATGTATGTACGTTTGGAGCGAACGAATATATAAAATATATAAATAGTTCGAGAAGTTGCAACAAAAAATTAATATTATCACAACTAAACTATTAAAACCAGGTGTCCTAAAACTATAACTAAATTTGATATTCTCCCATCATTGTTATAATCCTCTAAATATAGAACCTCTCCACATGTTCTACTTCAGCTTACGTTAATATGTAAAATAATACAAATACTTTCACATTAACACATCTGAGTATTTTAATTTGCCATTTGTAGTTTCATTGCATCATAACTTTAGAACATGTTCATTATTTCGTGCTAGACTTACTCTAAACTTTTAATTGTCAGTAAAATAAAATTGTTCACCTCAGATTTTAGTAAAGAAACCCCCACTAAAGTTCTTAACCCAAAATATCGCCATGAAACTCCGTGAAGATTACGTGGTAATAATTTCTAACTCACCTCAGCAATTTGCCATAAAAGCCAAAAGTGTCATCTACTTTTCATTCCTTGTTTTGTTATTTTTCTTCTTTTGTAGTTGTGGTACAATAAGTTATGGTTGTGCAACCTTTTTGCTAACACCAATTGTGTACAAAAGTCGTTAATATCATTTTACAAGAAAACGATAATAAATGATGTCGCGACAGTTTTGTGTTAAGCCAACCCACCACCACCTACTATCGTCACCCTTGTCATGGTAGGCTAGAAGTAAAACTGTAAACGAATTCTTACCGGGAAATAAATGCCCAAAGAAAACTAAAAGAAGTTGGGAAAAGTTTCAATGGAAATCTGTAGAAAATGAAAATTGTTACAGTTTGTGGAAAACGTAGTGTTAGTAGTTGGTGAACAGTGAATTGAGAAAGATAAATAATAAATGTGGAGAATATATTGTATGTCTTGGGAAAAGCAGAAATGTTTATGTTTACATTCGACACCACAATGTGTAGTGTATGTTAGGGTTATGACCTTTTACAACCTCATATCCCAGTATCATCTTTTGATCAGATTTTACCTGAAATTAGATAAAAAAGGTGATTCGATAAAAAAGCTTCCGCACAAAAAGCTTTTTAAGATTTAATTTTTCAGAACTTTGTTCAATTTTTTGAAGCCACTGTAAGTAGATATATCACTTACAAGACATAACCAAATGATTTAACCGTTTGTTTTTTATCATATCGCTCATTTACTCAAAGAATGGCATAACTCAAAAAATGTCTTTTCTGAGTTAGCAATTTCTATTTTTTCTACGACTTCTACTTTATCTTGTGTCAAATTTTCAAGTTGATATCTCTAAAACTCAACGAGTTACAGATTATTTTCTAGGAATTTGGCATAAATCATCTAGAATGTTTTTTGAGGTTATGAAGCACTAAAGCACGTCAAATCATGCTTCAACTTGCACAGAAATCTACCTCTTATATCTGGCTAGCTCTTTACAAAAGATGGTCCAAGTAGTTTTTTAGTTTTAATATAATAATCTTTTTAAGTTAGGAAGTTAAATTTCAGTCGGCAACTTAAAACGCGTTTTTTCTCGGAATTAGATTTTTCGAGATGTGTTACTCTTTGAGTAAATGAGCGATATCATTACATATATGGGGATTTCTGAGTAAAATCGGACAATTTTTCTAAATGAGGTTTTTGATTTCCTTTCTTTTTTGCAGTTGTGATGCTGCTCATCAGCAAAACATTTCAGTATATTTTCAGATTTTTTTGACTAACGGTTCCAGAGATGTCGCGCCTTGTAAAAGTCGAATTCTATAAAAACTATATGCAAGGATATACTCATAACTTCTTTAACATTGGTCCAATTTGAAAAATACTTTTTTGTATACTCGTAGTTATTGAAAAATGACAAAGTGCTTAAGAGATTTAAGATAAATTCCTAAATAAAACAACAAAATAAATTTTAAACAAGTAAGCAAAGGCAATAGTCGGACAGGGCCGACCATACGATACCCTACACCACTACCCTGTGAATTAAGCCAACCCACCACCACCTACTATCGTCACCCTTGTCATGGTAGGCTAGAAGTAAAACTGTAAACGAATTCTTACAGGGAAATAAATGCCCAAAGAAAACTAAAAGAAGTTGTGAAAAGTTTCAATGGAAATCTGTAGAAAATGAAAATTGTTACAGTTTGTGGAAAACGTAGTGTTAGTAGTTGGTGAACAGTGAATTGAGAAAGATAAATATTAAATGTGGAGAATATATTATATGTTTTGGGAAAAGCAGAAATGTTTATTTTAACATTCGATACCACAATGTGGAGTGTATGTTAGGGTTATGACCTTTTACAACCTCATATCCCAGTATCATTTTTGATCAGCTTTTACCTGAAATTAGATAAAAAAGTGATTCGATAAAAAAAGTTTCCGCACAAAAAGCTTTTTAAGTTTTAATTTTTCAGAACTTTGTTAAATTTTTTGAAGCCACTGTAAGTAAATATATCACTTACAAGACATAACCAAAATGATGTAACCGTTTGTTTTTTTATCATATCGCTCATTTACTCAAAGAATGGCATAACTCAAAAAATGTCTTTTCTGAGTTAGCAATTTCTATTTTTTCTACGACTTCTAATTTATCTTGTGTAAAATTTTCAAGTTGATATCTCTAAAACTCAACGAGTTACAGATTATTATCTAGGAATTTGGCATCTAGAATGTATTTTGAGGTTATGAATCACTAAAGCACTTCAAATCATGCTTCAACTTGCACAGAAATCTAGCACTTATATCTGACTAGCTCTTTACAAAAGATGGTCCAAGTAGTTTTTTAGTTTTAATATAATAATCTTTTTAAGTTGGGAAGTCAAATTTCAGTCGGCAACTTAAAACGCGTTTTTTCTCGGAATTAGATTTTTCGAGATGTGTCACTCTTTGAGTAAATGAGCGATATCAATACATATATGGGGATTTCTGAGTAAAATCGGACAATTTTTCTAAATGAGGTTTTTGATTTCCTTTCTTTTTTGCAGTTGTGATGCTGCTCATCAGCAAAACATTTCAGTATATTTTCAGATTTTTTTGAGTAACGGTTCCAGAGATGTCGCGCCTTGTAAAAGTCGAATTCTGTAAAAACTATATGCAAGGATATACTCATAACTTCTTTAACATTGGTCCAATTTGAAAAATGCTTTTTTGTATAGTTATTGAAAAATGAAAGTGCTTAAGAGATTTAAGATAAATTCCAAAATAAAACAACAAAATAATTTTAAAAAAATACCAAACCATTGGGGCTATACCAAAAAATTACTGCTAGGTCGGTTAAAATTTTTAGCTAAAATCCACAAAATACCGAAAATCAGGAGGTACCGTTATATGGGGGCTATACCCTGAACCTATGTTGACCAATTTTGGTGGAGTTTCGTGGCCACTGAAAACCTCAAGTGTCAAATTACTTCTAGTAGGGTTATAAATTGTAGCTAAAATCCTCCAAATACCGAAAATCGGTATCAAATGTCAAATTACAGCTAGTTCGGATAAAAATTGTAGCTAAAACCTTCAAAATACCGAAAATCGGGAGGTGTGGGGGCTATACCAAAACACGAAAATCCTCAAAATACCGAAAATAGGGAGGTATGGGGGCTATACCAAACCATGAACCTATGTTGATGATTTTTTGTGGAGAAGTTTCGTGATCACTGAAACCCTTAAATGTCAAATTACTGTTGTAGTTAAAATCCTCAAAATACCGAAAATAGGGAGGTACCGCTATGTGGGGGCTATACCAAAACATGAACCTATATTTACAATTTGTTAGGGAGAAGTTGCATGGCCACTGAGAACCTTAAATGTCAGACTACAGCTAGTTCGGCAAAAAATTTTAGCTAAAATCCTCAAAATACCGAAAATCGGGAGGTACCGTTATTTGGGGGCTATACCAAAACATGGACCTATGTTGACGATTTTTTAAGGAAAAGTTTCGAGATCACTGATACCCTCAATTGTTATATTACAGCTAGTTCTGTTAGTTCTAAAATCCTAAAAATACCGAAGATCGGGAGGTACCGTTATGTGGGGGCTACACCAAAAACATGGACCTATATTATCGATTTTATAGGGAGAAGTTTCATAACCACTGAAAACATTAAATGCCAGATAACAGCAAGTTCGGTAAAAAATTGTAGCTAAAATCCTCAAAAAACCAAAAATCGGGATGTACCGTTATAAAGTGGCTATACCAAAACATGGACCTATGTTGACAATTTTTCGTGATCAATGAGACCCTCAAATGTCAAACTACAGCCACTTCGGTTAAAAATTATAGCTAAAATGCTAGAAATACCGAAAATCGGGAGGTACCGTTATATGGGGGCTATACCAAAATATTAACAAATTTTGGTGGAGAAGTTTCGTGACCACTAGGAACCCCAAATGTCAAATTGCAGATAGTTCGGATAAAAATTAAAAAAAAAAAAACAAGTAAAAAAGAATCCGTCGGCTTTGCCGACAGAAATATACCCTCAGCCTGTGTGAATTGAAATACTTTTTTTCAAAAAACTTGTGTATTTAGGGGGTTTTCAGAATTTTGGGCGTATGAACTTCCCGACAAAAATATGAACTAGGATAAAAGCTCAAAGCTTCGCGAGTTACCGTGCGCTCCACCCACTACATATAGTGTCATAGGTGTTTTTGCACCTTTCGGGCTGTTTTCTCAAGCAGTATGGACTTGCCCCTGAAAAAAATTTTACCACCGTAAAAGAGACAGCGAATGCAAGTTGCTTCAATTAATCAATGCAAGTAATTAATAAAAAATCAAAGTAATTCGAGAGCAGGTCTTAAAGTGAACTTATCCGAAAGTTTTTATGGGAGGTACCCGAAGGAGTGAACAAATATAGTCCACATTCGGATCTGATTTATATCTGGTAGATGTATTAGGTTGTGTAAAGTATGGGCCAAATCGGTTACTCTTTCAAGAGTTATCGTGCGCACAATTTTTCCGAACTTTTATGGGGGAGGTACCTGAAGGAGTGGACCGATATGGCTTATCTTCGAACTTAAATTATATTTGTACAAAATATTGCGAAGCCCAAATCTTGGACCGAATCGGCAGATCCTTTCGAGAGTTATCTTGAACTCCAACCACTACACAGGGTGTTATGGGCACCACAGATTTTCCGAACATTTTCCAACTTTTGTGGGGGAGGTACTCGAAGTAGTGGACCGATATGGCCCATCTTAGAACTTAAACTAAGTATATGAAGAAAAGACAAAATTTTTTAGTTTTCCATAAAAAAAAAAAAATTAAAAATTTTTTTTAAGCTACATGAATGATTTTTGGTACATAGATTGGGAAAAAAAATCCCATTCTTAAATCTGTTCGAGATATTAATTTTGGTTGTTGCGCGCAAAAGTTATGGCGGGTTCAATTCTGATAAAAAGAAAAAAATCTTTAAAAGACTCTAATCATTATATTGAGAAACTCTCTTAATTAGGGGCTCCTTACATACTATATGTTTACTGAGGTCCCATAACTTTAGTGAAAAATTGTGCATTTTCGCGGAAATTAGGAAAGAATTCCAAACAATTGGTAGTTTGCAACTTGTTTTAATAAAATTCAACCTGCTTATGCCTCTGAACAATATATAAAAAATATGTACGTAATCTATACATCGCGAAGATTCAAATGAAACCAAAACTATACAAATACCTTTAGCGGTTTGCATATTATAGCAAAAAACAAAAAATATATTGAGGAAATTTATAAAATTTTTGTAAGAGAAAATATTTATTAAAATTTATTTTGTGAGTTAGTTGAACAAAATTTAAGAAAAATAGGTCGGAGTTTTTCTTCTATTTTAGTTAAATTTCACGCAATAAATCACATTTTTTATTCCAATCACTTCTCGAAAACACGCTAACATCTAGCAGAAGATATGGATATCTTTCAAATAAATGTTGGGTTCCTTTAAATGGGGTATAATCTTGAAATAAAATTGTATCGGGTAATGTTCATTTTGAAATGCGTGTAAATCGCGAAATCCTCAAAATCACTTGATGCGCATGCGGTTTACCAATACTGCGAATTCTTCTCTTTTAATTTGTACTCATTTGCCAGGATTTACTTTGGCCGCTAAGATGTAGCATCGTCTGCAGTTTAGTGTGCAACAAACTGTATTACGCTTATATTTTGCACAAAGTGCATACACTTTTTATGCGCATCCGATTTCACTATCAACCGTGAAAAAATACATCGATCGAATCCTATTTCGATCAAATCCATCAAGAACCGTGGATGTAGCATCACACACTATTTTTGGGATAAATCGGATACTGCTCGCATGCCACTAAATTTTTTAAACCGCTGTTTTCCCAAAACCGCGAATGATGTGTCAGTTTTTTCATTGACAAGAAAAAGATCCACAGAAAATGCGATTAAATCCGCGATATTTTCAAAAACATTTTTCGCACATTTTTCGGTTTTTGCAGTTGCTGTTTTCGCCGTTCTAGGGGATGGATTTTCACGATCTATGATTTATATGATCCGGACCGCCGAAAAACTAAAATATCGCGGGGTACCAGCACACTCAAAAGGATATTGTAAATACTGTACCCAAAAAATTGGTTTTTTAGAAAAAATATCGCACTAAATTTTGGCCTTTGGCAGTAGATTACTCTGCTGCTGTGTGGGCTACATACTTAATATACATATCAGATTATGCGAAATCGCGAGTTCTTATGTCCTATAATTGGTTTTTCGAAATATCCGAATGCGCGTCCCAGTTACATAAAAAATACAAAAAACACCTGAAATCCGGCTTCAAAATGTCAGCATCCATAAAAGGTAGATGCAGTGGAAATTTTGGAAAGTGATACATTAGAAGTGTAATCTTCATTTTGTGTTCTCCAACTTTTACTTTGGACAGATGTCCGTCATTTGAATGGTTTAATCAGAAATCGAATAGCAATCTAAAAAACCTGTTTAGATTCAACGTGTTTTACCTATGGTTTTTCCTTTACGCGGTCGTAACTACCACGTAAATTAATTTTTTTTGCTAAATTTTTGAGCTTTGTACAAAAACATCTAAATTAATCCAGCAATAGTCATAGTTACTGGCAAACTACAATAGTTCGCGTATTATAATAGTGCAAACCTTGGCTTCATGGAAACTAAAAAATTTTGACTTTTCCTCATATACCCTCGTTAGCATAAATGCTGAAGGTATAAAAATGCAGAAAAATTATTTTCTAAGGAATCTATGCTGCGTTGAATAACTATTTATTTCTTAAAATAAGGAAACTTCACCAGGGATTTTTATTATTATCTTTTTTTTCGTTGAAAGGGTTCAATGTGAAACAATATATTTTAAAAATCGGTTAAGAAATTATTGAGCTATAAACGCAGAAGTGTAACAAGTAAAAAAGAGTCAGTCGGCTTTGCTGACTGATATATACCCTCGGACAATGTGAAGTGAAACTTTCACCTACGGACAGATCGAAGGTATTAAAGGTCTCTTCAGAATTTTGTGGCCCTTTTTGGACATTTGAACTTGCCGACAAAAATGTGGATTAGGAATTAGCTGCACTAAGACACAAATGGTGAACTTTTGTATGGCAGGAACCCTAGAGAGGACCGATATGGGCCATTTTAGAAGTTAAACTAAATTTTGATAAATTATTAGGAGATCCAAAGTTTGGACCAAATTGGTTGCCCCATTCAAGTGGTATCGTCCTAGCATTTTAGTGACATTTTTTAAATATTGGGGAGAAGTACCGAAAGTTGTGGACCGGTATTGCCCACGAAACTAAGATTGGATCTAATATGACGAAGACCAAATGTTGGACCAAATCGGTGGAGCAGTTCGAGATTTATCGTGTTCTCAGTGGGCCGATCGAGTTCATATTGGAACCTTATCTAAGTCTGGTAGAAATTTCACGATGTGCAATGTATGGACCAAATCGGTTACTCCCTTCAAGAGTAATCGGGCCCACAAATTTTCCGAACATTTTGCCAAAATTTGAACCGAATCGATTCATCCATTCGAGAGTTATCGTGCGCACCAGCCAGCCAGACAGACAGACAGACGGACGGACATTGCTAAATCAACTCCAAATTGCCTGAAACGGATTTCGTCCAAACATACTTGGGGTCTAAAACCATTATTTCGATGAGGCACATTTTTCCCGTATGAGAGTGTATATACCCTCGTTAGCATAAATGCTGAGTGTATAAAAATGCAGAAAAATTATTTTCTAAGGAATCTATGCTGCGTTGAATAATTATTAATTTCTTAAAATAAGGAAATTTCACCAGGGATTTTTATTATTATCTTTTTTTTCGTTGAAAGGGTTCAATGTGAAACAATATATTTTAAAAATCGGTTAAGAAATTATTGAGCTATAAACGCAGAAGTGTAACAAGTAAAAAAGAGTCAGTCGGCTTTGCTGACTGATATATACCCTCGGACAATGTGAAGTGAAACTTTCACCTACGGACAGATCGAAGGTATTAAAAGTCTTTTCAGAATTTTGTGGCCCTTTTTGGACATTTGAACTTGCCGACAAAAATGTGGATTAGGAATTAGCTGCACTAAGACACAAATGGTGAACTTTTGTAGGGCAGGAGCCCTAGAGAGGACCGATATGGGCCATTTTAGAAGTTAAACTAAATTTTAATAAATTATTGGGAGATCCAAAGTTTGGACCAAATTGGTTGCCCCATTCAAGTGGTATCGTCCTAGCATTTTAGTGACATTTTTTAAATATTGGGGAGAAGTACCGAAAGTTGTGGACCGGTATTGAACACGAAACTAAGATTGGATCTAATATATGGAAGACCAAATGTTGGACCAAATCGGTGGAGCAGTTCGAGAGTTATCGTGTTCTCCGACCGCCACATATGGTGACATAGGGGTTTTTTACACCTTTCGGGCTGTTTTCCCAAGAAATATAGACTTGCCCCTGAAACAAACTTTTACCGTCGTAATGGATGCAGCGAATGCAAATCGCTTTAACAAAAATCAAAGTGATTCGAGAGCAGGTCGTAAAGTGAACTTATCCGAAATTTTGTGTGAGAGGTACCAGAAGGAGTAGACAAATATACTCCATATTCGAACATGATCTATATCTGGTAGATATATTAGGGTGTGCAAAGTATGGATTACATCGGTCACTTCCTTCAAGGGTTATCGTGCGCAAAAATTTGCCGAACATATTTGAATTTTGTGGGGGAGGTACCTGAAGGAGTGGACCGATATAGCCCATCTTCGAATTTAAACTATGTTTTATAAAATATTACGAAGGCCAAATTTTGGACCGAATCGACAGATCCGTTCGAGAGTTATCTTGCGCTGCAACCACTACACACGGTGTCATAGGGGCTTTTTCACCTTTCCGGCCATTTCTCAGGAAGTATGGACTTGCCCTTGATGAAACTTGTACCATCGTATGGGGGGAAGTGAATACAAGTTGTTGAAACAAAATTCAAAGCGATTCGAGTGCAGGTCCTAAACTGAACTTATCCGAACTTATTGTGTGGGAGGTACCCGAAGGAGTGGGGCGATTGAGTTCATATTGGAACCTTATCTAAGTCTGGTAGAAATTTCACGATGTGCAAAGTATGGACCAAATCGGTTACTCCCTTCAAGAGTTATCATGCCCACAAATTTTCCGAACATTTTGGAACTTTTGTGGGGTAGGTACCGGAAGGAGTATACCGATATAAGTCATCTTCGAACTTAAACTAAGTTTGGACAAAATATTACGAAAGCCAAAATTTGAACCGAATCGGTTCATCCGTTCGAGAGTTATCGTGCGCACCAGCCAGCCAGACAGACAGACGAACGGGCATTGCTAAATCAACTCCAAATTGTCTGAAACACATTTCGTTCAAACATACCTGGGGTCTAAAACCATTATTTCGATGAAGCACATTTTGTCCGTATGAAAGTGTTATACCCTTTCTAGCTCAAAGGCTGAGGGTATAAAAAACGCATCTTTCCAAAATTTCAGCGTTCTATCCCCATTTTTGTGGTATAGTGATTACCACAGACGGATAACCATGCATGGAATTTACTCTGATCAAGAATATAATATATTCTTTATAGGGTCGCAAATGATTATTTCAATGCGTTACAAATGGAAAAACAAACATAATGTACCCTCCATACTATGGTGGATGGTATAACAAGTAAGAACGGCGTTAAGTTCGGGCAGGCCGAACTTTTTATAGTTTCCACCAAGTAAAATTGAACAATTTTTTTTTCCTTTATTGTTCCTCTTGGGAGCATAGGGCTTCTACAAGAAAATTATATCTTATTTTATCGATACATATTGTTTTTAAATCATTGATTGATTTATTAATTCGTGATAATTCATTTTGGATTGTTCTGCGCCATGTGTTTTTTGGACGTCCTGGACGTCGAGATCCTTGAGGATTCCATTCAAGAGCCGCACGAGAAATACTGGTGACCGGCTTTCTTAAAGTGTGCCCAATCCATCTCCACTTCCGTCTACCGATTTGCTTTGTAATAGATTCTTCTCTCATCCTGGTATGTAAATCTATATTTGAAATAGTGTTTGGCCAAAATATGCCACAGATTATTCGAAGACATTTGTTTATGAATGTTTGCAGTTTTTGGGCTAACGTTTTTGACATGAGCCATGTTTCACTGCCATAAAGAAGAGTTGACTTCACGCATGAGCTGAAGATTTTTAATTTGGTATTCTGGGATATTTGCGTTGCTCTCCAGATTTTGTTTAAACGGCCAAATGCTGACCTGGCTTTTTTCAGCCGGTTGTCAATATCGTCGTCAACACCGTTGTCAATCGACATCATGCTACCCAGATAACAAAAGCTTTTGACAAACTCGATAGGATGGTTTGAGATGGTGAAGCTGCAGTCGGACGAGTTGTTTATTCGCATTGCAAAAGTTTTACCAATATTAATATCTAGCCCTGCTTGTTTTGCCATTACAGCTAAGTCGTTTAATTTTTGTTGCATATCAGAAAATTTGTGAGATAATAAGCAAATGTCATCTGCATATGCTAGGTATTCTAGGTGTTTATGCATGCCCCATATTATTCCCCTTTTCCTGTGGGACAGCTTCAACATGATATCATCTAGTACTACGGCGAAGAGTAGTGGTGAAAGAGGGCAACCCTGTTTTACCCCAACATTGGTGTAAAAGGGGTCACTTATGGTACCGTTATGTAGTACGTGTAGGGCGGTGTTGTCGTACATTGCTTTTATTAAGCGGATAAGCTTCATTGGCGTTCCTTTGTTTTTCAAAGCTTTCCATATAGCGCCTCTTTTAAAGTCAATAAAGACGAGGTAAAGTGATGATCGCCATTCAATGGATTGTTCGATTACAATGCGGAGAGTGTTGGTCTGGTCTAAACAGCTTCTATGTGGTCTGAAGCCTGCTTGCTCTTCTTGAAGTGATTGCTCAATACACTGCAACCTATTATTGATTATTATAGCCAGTATTTTGTATATTGTGTTTAGAAGTGTTATACCTCTCCAGTTATTGCAGTCCGTGAGGTCATTTTTCTTTGGGAGTTTTACTATGGTCCCTTTTGTCCACTCTTCTGGTAGTTGTTCTAATAACCATGCTTTTTGTATATGCGGCGCTAGTATTTCTGCCGATGCTTGAGTGTTTGTTTGTAAGAGTTCAGGTGGAATTCCGTCTTCTCCAGGAGCTTTGTTTGCTTTTAATTTGTCGATTACGCTTTTTATTTCAATTATGCTGGGCTCTTCAACGTTTATGTTGTGGTTTATTGATTCATTTCCGTGGCTGTTCGTAGTTATGTTGTCGTCTTCAACATCGTTTACGTTGCTTATCGCTTCAAAGTGTTGTCTCCACCTGCGGGTTTGCTCTTCTGTTGTTGTTAACAGTCTCCCCTGTTCGTCTTTGATAAGCTGGTTTTTGTATTTATTTTGGTTTGCTATTTGACCAATTATTTTGTGGAGCTCTCTCATATTATTCGCTCCTGCTGCAGTCTCCGCGTCGTTTGCCAAGTTACGTAGATACCTTCTTTTATCAGCTCTTGCTGAGCTCTTTACAGCTTTCGCAGTCTCTTTGTATTGGGATCTGAAGTCCGTGTTGTTATTTTGCAAACTCTTTAAACTGTTCCTTTTTAATATTAGGTCCCATGTTGTATCTGATATCCATTGTTTTCTCCGTTCACATTGCCTGTATCCAATTTTATTGTTTCCTATCTCCCGTAGCGTGTTGCATGTGTGCTCCCACGTGTCGTCGGTTACTGGTAGGCAATTACTTAACGTGTTTCCTATTTCTTCCTTTACTTCATCATATTTTAACCTAGTTGTATTAAGGCGTTTATTCATTTTCGCCATGTTTTTGTATTTTATGGATTTTAATTTGATTTTTATTGAGGCGACAACTAGCTCATGGTCGCTCTCGATGTCAGCTCCTCGTTTTGAGCGAACGTCTTGTAATGAGCTTCTCCATTTTCGGCCAATGCATATATGGTCTATTTGGTTCCTGGTTGTGCGATTTGGCGATGTCCATGTATATTTGTGTATGTTCTTATGGGGAAACAATGAGCCACCGATGACAAAGTCGAAGGTTTGACAGACTTCAATAAAGCGTTCACCGTTGTTGTTTTTGACCCCATTGCATGTTTGCCCATTATATGGCTCAAACCGTCATTGTCGCTACCTATTTTGGCATTTAGATCCCCCATAAGGATAGGTATATCCCTCTTCGGAATACTATGTAGTGTTGCCGTAAGTTGATTGTAGAACAATTAGTTTCCTTTCAATTATGAAATTACTAAATTCTACAACATACCAAACTATTAACCTCAATTAATCATTTTCTGCTTGGAGGTTTTCTACCGATATCTGTGAATCCCCAATACCTCTTCAATAGGAGCTATATTAACACGTGCATCAAAACCGGGAGGTACTTTTTATAGGGTTACATCGAAACGTAAACCTATACCGACAATTCCTGACAGAAATGCTGTATATTCCCATCGAAGGCTATATACCGAATTTTATCCATTAATGTAGGATAATGTGGCTATAACCTTAAAAATAACGAAAATCGGAAGGTACCTATTATAAGGGCTATATAAGAGCGTGGACCCTTACCGATAATTCTTTGCCCAAAAATACTTAAAACAAATTTAAGATATTTCGGTAAAGTTATATCTCTAAAATCTTCAAAATACCGAAAATCGGAGGTTACCGTTCTATGGGGGCTATATCAAAACGTGGATCTATACTGATAAACTTCCGGGGGAAACTTGGCTTAGCTCCAACGAATTTTACCCATTTCAGCAAGAATAGCCACTTTTTCTTACCGAAACCTTCAGAATACCGAAAATCGGTAGGTACCGTTCTGTGGGGGCTACACGAAGGAGTGGACCTAGACCGACAAATTTCTGGAGGGAAGTTTCTTGATCCCAAAAAGGACAAAGTACAAAATTTCAGCTATTTCGATGTGATTGGGAGGGACCGCTCTATGGGGGCTATATGAAGACATGGACCTTTACCAAAAAATTTCAGGTGTAAAAGTTGGGGGTACAGAGAAGACTGATACCTAATTTCGGTCATTTCTGTAGGATATTGTGGCCTCTACTTTCAAAATACCGAAAATAGGGGGTACCGTTCTATGGGAGATACATAAGGACGTGGACCTATACCGACAACTAAATACCAAATTTTACCCTTTTCGGTGGAATATTGAGGCCACAACCTCCAAAATACCGAAAAGCCGGAGTACCGTTCTATGGGAGCTATATGAAGGTATGGACCTATACCGACTTTGTAGGGTCTCCGACGAATATTTCGATGTGTTACAAACGGAATGACCTCCTCCATATTATGGAGGAGGGATAACATCCATATTTTGGTGGATGGTATAAACATATACTTCTTCAGTGACCAGTTTATGCCGTAGACGCAACCATGATTCAACACACTAATTCAATACAACTCACAGTCTTCGGTTTATTGAGTTTGGTGTTCTATTTCACACAGAATTTTCGGTTTTCTGTCCCAAGCACAGACAGGTTCCCTATCTCACACAGAGTGACTTCGTTCATTTGTTTCTCACAAGGTTTTTTCACCTGTTCGTAGATAGATCTAATATCCTATACGATATCGCATACAGTAATCATTGTACTAATAATAATTACTAGTGTCCTTGGCCCTAATAGTCATCGTTGTTCCCAAACATCGATAAGCCAAATCTCCCCAATCATCATGATCCGATTTAGTTGTTTCCGAATATATGTGAAATATATTTCCGATCACCAAATTACCTGATCATTCCCCAACCAAGACATTAAGAAAACATTACACATTTCTCCGCCACATCACTGTCTCGCGCACCGCAAAGTCATTGTTACTGATAATTAGTCGAATGCCCGATCAGCAATCAACGTGCTTTATTGTCCTCGATCTTCAGACCATTGTTCCTGATCAGCTATAAATAGCCAGTCGCAAAAAGATTGTCAACAAACTATTTTCGACAGGCTCTCGGTTAGATGACTCCTTAAGTACATATCTGGATTAAAAGTATCTATCTTAGATAAATTAACATTCGATTTGAACCCTGAAGAGAAAACAAGTCACAAGTCAGTCCATGAATGTGACTAGCTGAATGTGACATCAGCTGAAGATAAAATCATACTACAGATTACTACACCGGTAGCAGTTCAGAGGTTTTCTTGAGAATTATTTTTTATTCAATATAAAACAGAGAATAGAAAACTGTTTATTCCATAAGCTGCCATAATAAGTAACATCCGCCGTATTACTTACGCTTATGATGTGTTGAGTAGATTGAACACTGTGCAATATTCTCCTGTATTAGTGTGGTAAATAAGGAAGTATTAAGCTACTATAGCTTTTTCACAAAGAACTCAGTGTTAAGTAATGTACGATGAAAGTGAAATTGCCACTTGACACATAACGTGTACGTACGCCAAAACTGTCTGGCACATTCACATAGCGTCGGACGCATGCAACTAAATGAACAAATGGATGGAATAGTATGAAACTCTCTCAAGCAAACATGCGGAGCTAGCTATACACCTGAGTCCAAATTCTCACATAACGTCTAAAATGGCATCAGCTACAATAACAAGCAATTTAGTGGTCCATGAACGTGGTCCCCCTCGACAAATCTCCTTTCCTATAGAATTTCTTTAATGGTCACATGTGAATGCCTTGGTGTTTTGGTGCGTCTCTACCATTAACTTAAAGTAGTGTTGTTGGCATTCACGTGTGCAGAAAATTCAACAATGTCTGTATGTGTGTGTAACAGTTGTGTGCTCTTGAGAGTTACTAAAGTGTGTACAAATGAGTGTGCATGTTTGTATGTGTGTGTGTGTCCTTACAAACTATAAACTTTCATTATAACGACTTTGTATTGTTTCGTAATATGAGGTAAAAGGAGTCAGTTTAACAGCTGCTCAACTTTTAAGTACCTCATCATCAACGTCGCCATCATCATTGTTACAGGGTGAGCAACTGTTTCAACGACCAAAAAAGGACCAAGTGATCCGTTGCCATAAACATTTACACTAACACATAAAACATTTACGCATTTCTTTGTTTGTTACATCGTTAAGTCGTACGGGGAATTTTGTTTAATAGTTCTTAATTTGAGAGAATTTCTATGGATTTTTTTTGGAAATGTTCCCATTGGATAAATAAATACTCGTCTATGCAAATGTTTCTTGCAGAAAATTATTTCTGTTTGGTTGTGCCATAATGGTTGTTGGTGTATTTAATTCGGTATGACTGAAAAAGTTTCTATTTAAAAATTAAAATATTTTATTTATTTAGAACCAACAATTGTAACAAATCCTTTCTACAATATCACCAATTGCTCTCAGAATTTAATTCCATAACGACAATAAAATATTTTGCTTGTACACTTGATATAAATATTCGTTAGGACGTCCGTAGAGTAGAAACAATTCACCTTAGAAGCAAGTTCTATGTAACTTCGGCGTAGAAACAATTCATAAGTAGCTGGATAATACTATATAACACTTAAAATGCAAACAACTAGAGTTGCGTCGTTCATGAACGAACCGGCTCAAAGGAATGATTCCGTGAAAAGAACGAACGGATCCGTATCCAGCTCATTCTTTTATATCGTTCATTTAGATCCCCGATGGACGTGTCATTGCTGCTTACAAAATTAGCAGCATTGGTTTTGCAGTCAAACTCTAAACAAACGCTGCGTTAGCGCAAGCAGCACAATTTTCCACACAAAACAGAGAGTTACTCTCGCACAGTAACTCACCTCATTCAGTAGCACATCTCGGTCATATCTTTCTTTTGCATCATTCGTTCATCTGGTTCTTTCATATCAAAACCACCACCACTACGTTCAGAAACAAAACCACCCCCATTAGCACACAATGTGTCATTCGTGAACGAATATTTTCAAAAGAACGATTCGGTGAAAAGAACGACGGAGTCATATGCAGCAGAGAACGAATGACTTCAAAAGAAAATAATACAGTCAAATGTATTGTTGAACGAAAAAGAGCCAACGAACGAAGTAAACGACCCGGATCTTTTTGGTGAACGGAATGAAAAAGATCGATCCGCTCAAAGAACGAGATTGCCCAACACTACAAACAACTTCTAGCATAAATTTTTGTAAAGTCCATATTGTGACTACAAAAACGCTAGTAGGGTTTTGTCCTGTCAGATCCAGTTCGGATTTTATGGCCTCATCAAATTGTTTGCACAATATTACCTTAAAAATGTTGCACAGTGTAACCATGATGCTGCACAGTAAATGCTACACTGGGAAATATCTTCCTGTCATAGCACGTAAATCGAGGAACTCCACAGGTGGGGTGGTTCTACCACAACCTTCGCTCCAAATAGGTATTACTGGCGCGGACGATGTAGTGATACTTTTCTCTGGTTTATTTCCGTTTGGGCTGAGAGAACGGTACCCTAAAATCATTGTATACTGGGACCACAAACTGTGGGCTAGGGGTGTGGGATAGGGGAAAACTGAGTTGGTGCTATTCACTGCAAACGCAAAAACGAAGTGACAATTTTGACAATTTCTCGGGGATTGTTCTCCCTCGTTTGCAATAACTTTCTGATCATTAATCTTAACAAGCAAATATGAAGAAAACAAGTGAGAACGGAGTTATGTTCGGCCCGGCCGAACTTGTTATACCCTCCACCAGGAGTTGTATTGAAGTAAAACTGAACAATTAGTTTCCTTTCGTTTATGAAGAAAACTAAATACATACCAAATTCCAGCAATTTCGGCAAAACAATGTGGCTAACTTTCATGAGGTACCGTTCTACGGGCGTTATATGAAGGCGTGGACCTGTATAAACAAATTTCTGGGGGAAGTTTTAAACTATTAACGAAGACTAAATTTCAGCCATTTCGGTGGAATATTGAGGCAATAAACTTAAAAATACCCCAAATTGGGAGGTACTGTCCTATGGGGGCTATATCAAGGCGTGGACTAAAGGGTGTTTTTTTAAGCTAGATAGAACTTTAAATTGTAAAAAGTAACACAAAAAATTAAATTTTGATGAAACTTTTTTTTATTTGTTTCAGTATACTCCGACAAATCATCATGAATAGACTCACGCTTGAACAACGCTACGAAATTATCCAAATTTACTTTGAAAATCAGTCGTCGATTCGCGCAACTTATAGACGACTTCGTCATTTGTATGGCGTTTAGCGATGAGGCGCATTTTTGGCTTAACGGGTTTGTTAATAAGCAAAATTGCCGCATATGGAGTGAGACCAATCCACAAGAGACCCTACAGACTCCATAACATCCAGAAAAATGGACCGTATGGTACGGTTTTCACGCTGGTGGCATCATCGGACCTTATTTCTTCAAAAATGAGGCCGGAGCTCGCGTTACGGTCAATGGAGATCGTTACCGCACCATGATCAATGATTTTTTGTTTGCAAATATGGATGACATTGATCCGGAAGAGATGTGGTGTCAACAGAATGGCGCTACGTACCATACGGCGAACGCAACCATCGACTTATTCAAATCAAAATTTGGCGATAAGTTGATTTCGAGAAGTGGACCTGTCAATTGGCCTCCAAGGTCGTGCGATTTGACACCTCTCGATTATTTCCTGTGGGGCTACGTGAAGTCACTGGTTTATGCTGATAAACCAGCAACATATATATATATATATATATATATATATATATATATATATATATATATATAAAGGCGAAAGTTGAATAACCCCAATGAAGACTACATACCAAGCCACTTCGGTAGAATATTGAAGCCACAACCTTAAAAATACCAAAAATCGGGAGGTACACTTCTATGGGGGCAAAATTAAGGCATGTACGTTAGGGTTATGACTTTTTGACATTTTTCCTCAAAAATGATTTCCTGTACCAGGAGTGAATGAACTTTTGCCTATTAATCACTATGCTGTCGTTTATTCCATTGAAATATAAAAAAAGTTCACGCACAAATCGATTTTAAAAAAATAATTTTTTGAAAAAATATATGAAATGAAAAAAAATTTTTTTTTCAAAAAATTATTTTTTGTTGCACGAATAAAAAAATATAAGCCTACTAATAACTATAATAACGTTTATTTCATTCAAATATTAAAAAATTCGCGAAAAAGGTCACTTTGAAAAAATTTTAAATTTTTTGTTTTTTGTTAAAAAATTATATTTTTTAATGAAAGCGTTAACGACATTTTTACGATTCTCAGAATTGAAGAAAAATAGTGAGAACTAATTTTATGTCATTTTAATTATCTCATGTGGCTCTAAAGTTTATTTTCAATTATATATCTGTTTTCAGTGACTTCAAAAAATTGTCCATAATTTTGATAAATTCAAATTTTAAAATCATTTTGTGCGTGAGGTTTTTTCACCGAATCACTTTATAATTAAGATTTTATGTAATCTTATGGCAAAACTCATCACGCTATGATACAGGGATATGAGGTTGTAAAAAAGTCATAACCCTAATGTACGTACACCTAAAAGCTGGAAAGTTGCGCACCCCCAACGAAGACTAAGTACCAAATGTCAGCCATTTCGGTGGAATATTAAGGCCAAACCCTTAAAAATACCGACAACTGGGATGTACCGTTCTATGTGGACTATATGAAGGCGTGGACCTATACCGACATATTTAAAGGGGAAAGTTGAATACCCGCAACGAAGACTAATTACAAAAATTTCAGCTATTTCGATGGATTATTGTGGCCATAACCTTCAAAATACCGAAAATCGAAAGAAAAGTTTTGTACCCCCAACGAAGACTAAGTGCCAAATTTCAGCGATTTCGGTGTGATAATGAAGCTAAAACCATCAAAATACCGAAAATCGGGTGGTGCCGTTCTCTGGGGGCTATATTAAAACGTGAACCGATTTAGCCCATTTGCAATACCAAACATCCTAGGAGTAATAGAAACTTCTATACCTAATTACAAAGCTCTATTTTAGCTGTATATTGACATGGTTATATCGGCTTAGAATTTTACCCTGATCAAGAATATACAGTCTTGCTCAAAACATTTGCAACTGTAATGCCTACTTCAGTTCTGAGTAATTTATGAATTTGAAATATTTCTGTATGTTGCTTCTTTTAAAAGACTTAAAAAATAATTTGCAAAAATTTAACTTATTTTGCAAAAAATATACAAAACAAAGCTCGAACTCAATTTTGGTTGAAAGATAACTGAGAAAATTTGATTTAAAATCTGAAAAAAAAATAGTTTTGTTTTGATAGTATATTGGGAGTTAAACCTTTTAACTAAATAAATTAATATATCCTTTGAAATCCTGTGCTCTAAGGATAATTGTAAAATACCATTGTTTTATTCCATATTTAACAATCTAGCCTCCAGATTAGAGTCCCGGAACCTCCTATATTAATTTAGACTACTTAAGCTGATCGGATCCGATGAGAACACAAACATATTTCCAAAAAATTACAAGTTTTATGTGGTAATACATGCGGTTATTGACGATATTATGGCACCCTTATATTCCACACTTCTGGTATGTACATGGTGTGATTACGAAATGTTATCTGCCCGGTTAATTCTTGAATCTGATAAATATCTCGACCTCATGCCTCCAGTGCAATTTTTGTCCATAAAAATACCCCCAGGATAACATAAAACGCCTTCTACGTTTTGGGTCAACTTTTTTGTATAAAGGGACAAATTCTATTATCTTTCGACCTGGTGATCATGTACACTTTTTCAAGTCATATAACTTAAATATTGATTTAAAACAATTCCAAACATTTTTGCAAAATTTCTATGAAAAATTCCATTATTCCTGGAAATTATTGTTTATAATTTAAAATTTTCAAAAATTAACATTTTTGCAACGCTTTGATATAAATATAATTGATATAAATGTTTGGTCATAGTTTAAGTTTTTCTTAAAAATTTAGACATAGGTGGGATAAAATGTACTCCTCATGAAAGTTTTTGCCCCTTTTTCTGATTAAAAACAATCTTATGCCAATAAATAAAAAAAACGTCACAAATGGCAAATAGATCGTGAAAGCTTATTTGCTTACTGTGATAACTTATAAGGATAGGAAATTAAGAGTAATATTGAAATTACAATCATTCAAAAAATGTGGAAATTAAAAAGCCTATTATTCGCGAATTAGTTAAAATCAGTTGATGCGCATCCGTTTTTGGATACAGCGAATCAATCTCTTTCAATATTTATGCATATTTCGATGTTTCACTCAGCGGCCAGTTGCATCACACAATACAAAAAACATTAAAGTGAGTAAAAATCGCGCAATTTGCATGCGATTTTGATGCGCATCCGGTTTCAATAGCACCCATTAAAAAATTCGTTTATAAACACATATTTCAAATAGATTCTTCAAGAATCGCAGATGTGCCTCCACATTCTATTTTTGGTAAAAAAAAACCATATTACTCGCGAATCTCTGTAATTTATGACACGCGTTTTCGCACATATTATAATCGCGTATTATTTATGTGAAAATTTTTTAAGAAAATCGCGGTTTAATACGCCGATTTGTCCAAATACATTTTTGCCGATTTTCGTATTTCCAGGGTATCTATATCCGCGGTTTAAGTGGATGGATTCGATCGCGGAAGGTCTCATTAGATCCGTCGCGTAAAAAAACTAAATTCACACGGGTTACAAAGGAAATTGAATGGCACTTGTAAATTTTAAACGCAAAAAATAGGTCTTTTTAAAAAAATTCACGCATCAAATATTGGCCTTTAGACTCCAATTACTAGGATCCTGTAAGGAGCACACTCATGAGATATGCATTAAACGGCGTAAAATCACGAGTTCTATAATCCTATTATGAGTTTTGAATATTATCTTGTTGCGCGTCCGAATTATTAAAAAAATTAAAAAACCCCGAAATTCCGGCTTCTAAATGTCAGCATCAATTTTAGATGGATGCAGTACATATATCGAAAAATGATACACTAGTATCATACTGCCCATGAAGTATTTTTTGAGTCTTTCTTTGGGCATATGTCTATAAAATTTAAGGTTAAGCCAGAAATCGGAAGGGAGCATAAAAAAACTTGTTGGCCAACACAGCTTCCACGTAAATTAATTTTAATGGTCGACCTTATGGGATTCCTCCTAAAACACTTCACTTTAAAGAATTTTAATCATACTATATAAAATATGTTAACAGTTCGCGAACTCCGTATGGGTGAAACGGAATGACAAATTTAATTATACCCTCCACATTATGGTGGAGGGTGTAATAATGTTATCAATTATATCTTTTACATTTATTTTGTTATGGATATTTAACAATATACTAAGATTATTTAATGGTAGGCGCTCCTTACTTTACCTATCCTGACATGATAAATTTGACAAATAACTTCTGTGGCTTTTAATGACCAATCCTGTAATAAATTAAAGAATTATGGACATATATAATTTAAAGTACATTCCCCAAAGGAAATAAAATGTATATTGTTGTAGTTTATTAGTTGTATAGTTTGTTATTTCATTTTTAAGGAAAACTACAAAATTGTTCTTTACAGTAAATTGGTTTTTAATTGCATAGTTTCTCTACACAATTGGTGCTTTGAATTAAAATTTCCACACACAGTGACAATTTGTTTATATACAATTTGTTTATACCCTCTACCACTCTGTGGTAAAGTAAAGTATGTGTTAGTGCTTGCGTTTGTAACTTGCAAATGAAGTCGGTATAGATCCTTAGCTGCCTCTTATGATCGACAGAGAATAACTTTTTTGATGACGTATGTCATCTATACATTGGATAATTGACTCAACTTACTTTTAGTAAAAGACGAACACTACAGACTCGATTTAATATCTTTGGCCAATTGCTCATGTCCTGGTATGGGTAAGACCCACAATTCGGCGTTATAAGTAAGTGTCATGTGAATTTTTAGTTGGAAATATTAAATGTATGCAAAGCTCACCAAGCAAGGAAAAAACTCATTACAAGTGTCCATACTAATCCATTATCTAATATATAGCCATTTTAGGAGAATGTACAGGAGGACCCGTGGTGAAAATAGGCTATATATTTAGTTCAATTTTGTATAGGGATGATCAGTTGTAAAAATAGGTTAAATATTTGGTTGAATTTCGGAGGGGGCGAGTTACCGGGGAGGGGTACCTCTCCTATGTCCTATTTGTAAAAATGCAATATAGCAAAACTTACGAACGTATCGGTTTGAAAAATAATTTGCGAGACAATGCTGGTTGTGTCTCCGACCCTCGGTACTTATTTGGGCCCATAAGACCCGACCACGACCCAACTTTTTATATATGCTATATCTCCAAATCTAATGAACCTATTTTCATGAAATGTTGAAAAAATGTCCTGGCATTTGCCGTCCCTATTTAAAACAGGTATATTTCTAAAACTTATGAACGCATCTGTTTGCTAGGACTTTCAAACAAGGAAAACGCGTTGAGGGATATCCAAATTTATTCTTCTTCCGAACGCAGATTTTTTATCTTCATCTATTTATAATTAGAAAACAAAAAAAAAAAACATTGTTCCACAACATCCCATACGGGACAAGGGAGACTTCTCTCATATCAATGAGTGCACCCCGATTCATATTTAGCTCAATGATATGGGACCTACTGTTTATCGCCGAGTCCGAACGGCGTGTCTTAAGACACCACTTATGGAGAAGTTTTTCATGGCTGAAATACTCAGGAAATGTCGCCAACATTACTGAGGGGTATTTTGCCACCGTTGAAAAAATGTTTGATGTTGCTTGGCCGCGGAATCGAACCACCGGCCTTCTGCGTGCAAGGCGGGCGTGCATACCATCGCACCACGGTGGCACCCAAACATTAACATTAATTAATAGACAAACATTAATATTGCCAACATACTTTCTAACAAACCCAAATAACCTTTGGAGTAATTAATTGTTCAATAAATAAACAGGTCAACAGGTCATACCCCGAATCTAAAAGATGTTAAAATACTCACTCAAGAAAATAACAAAATGCCGATATATGATGGAAATGTTGCACATAATAAATGTGCCAACAGAAAAAAGAATAAATTACAAAACCGATACAGAACACTGTGCGCAAATATATCGGGATGTCGTACAGAAACATCAAAAACTAAGAAAAGCTTCAGTTTAACAACACTAGTGATGCAGGATTGACAGTTGATATTTGTTATATAATACCAAAAGTATGATATTGTTAAGTATATTTGTTAAAACATTTATGTTATCAATGTTTTATGTTTGTTTTTCAAAAGATCCCTGATGATGTCCGTCGGAGACGGCCGAAATATCGGAAATAAATAATTAAAATAAAACGAAAATTCTTTGTTTTATTTAAACAAGACCTACAGCCGAACTAAATCACAAAAAGAAAGAATAATAAATTATTTGATTGCTTGAGTGGAGTATTCCCCCATTGGCTCAACTTCATTTATTACCCTCTATTACAGAGAGTAATGTTTTTAAATGGTTTTATTTAGCTCACCCCGTTTGTTTTATTATTTATTCTTGGGTCAAATTTAGTAATTCAAATTTGACCCTCTTCCTGTCAACCGATTAATCTGAAATTTTGTATACACTTTCGATTTTGGTGACAATAGAATTATGTTTATTCATTATCATTATAAATTCAAGATGGCCGCCGCTACAAAATGGCGGATAACGTAAGTTTTATCAATCCCATCAATATGGGTATCAAATGAAAGGGCTCAACAAGCAGAATACAATATACTATAAAAAATTGAAATCCAAAATGGCGGCCGCTACAAAATGGCGGATAACGTAGGTTTTATCAATCCCATCAATATGGGTATCAAATGAAAGTGCTCAACCAGTAGAATACAATGTACTATATAAAATTAAAATCCATGATGGCGGCCTCTACAAAATGGCGGATAACTTAGGTTTTATCAATCCCATCAACATGGGTATCAAATGAAAGGTCTCAACAAGTAGAATACAATTTACTATGCAAAATTGAAATCTAAGATGGCCGCCGCTACCAAATGGCTGATAACAATTTTTTATCAATCCCACCAATATGGGTATCAAATAAAAGGGCATGACAAGAAGAATATAGTGCACTATACAACCTCAATATTTAAGATGGGCGCAGCCACTAAATGGCGTATAATTAAGATTTAAATTTAGAAATTGAATCTGTAATTTAGGTATCTGATTAATCCAGCCTGAATCCACCACCCAAGTCAAGATTTTTTATCGTGTTGAGGACTGTGTGGCGTTAGGGTGGCTAAAATATGCATAGACTAGACTAAAATAAAACCGTGGGGCACGTCAATTGTCTACAAATTATCGACTTAATGTGCAATAGAAGAATCGTTTAATTCGTCGTTAGGCAGTTGGCCCGCAGACGGTGAGGAAATTACTTACTATTTTCTTGCTCATGGAAATTCCAATAGTTATACACTCCATGTAAATAAAAGAGATGTTTCAACTAGTTTATCGTGTGAAACCTATGAAACCCTAAAACTCGCTTATAATCGAGCTTGCTAGCTAGTTTCCACATTCTAGCCCTACTTATCACACGTCCATCGTTGTCGGTTGAACAACTGCCTAATTATGGTGTAACATTACAAAACAAACATTTTAATCAACGATTGTAGACAATTGACGTGCCCCACGGTTTTATTTTAGTCTAGTCTATGCATATGTTTATAATTCCCACGACTGTATCTATTTTATTATTTTTTTGTTTTTAGTACATTTATCTTAAACATTGCAATGTATGTTTAACATAAAACCGTTTAACTTAAAAAGTTTTTTTACCTATTTTTATTCAAAACGAACTGACAGTGTTGCAAAATTTTACTGATCGCTACCAATATCATGATTTCATCCCGGCGAAGGGAATTAAAGGGAATAAAATTATTTTAATTTGGACTTTTGAATTCCAACATAAGGGTTTCCAAAACACATTCTTTGGTTGTAACATCTTCTGAGTAAATACATTTTTGAAGAGCTTCTACAGCCAGTCACGCCTCTGACATTAACGGCAATTGAAATTCTTGTTCTGTAGTATCCTCAATTTCTTCGTTGGAATTGCATTCATCTAAAACTTCTAATATAATGTCGTCGTAATTATACATGGCAGATGTGAAAACAATGTCATCGATGGAAACTAATTCATCAATATCTTCTACATGTTGGGAGAAATAAGAATGAAGAAAAATGTCTACAGAATCTTTCGAAGGACCATTAGCAATCCCGCATGCATTAACAAAGAAAGAATACGTTACATATTTTTCAGGTTTCATCTAATAATAACGCGGCATCCAACACATTTAATTTCGTACTTTGATCCTTTTCTATTCTTGTTTTGGCGGTGTCCGGATTATCGAATTTTCCGAATTACCGAGTAGTTACGAAAAACACATATTTTTGTATTTAAATTATAATTTAATTTAAAATTTATTTATTAAAACATTTTATTTAACATAAACGGATTTATACATAAATTAAATGCGTACGTCAACAAAAATTAGAATGTTGGCGTTTTTTATTGTTGGACTGCAGAATTTTACATCTTTGTGTTTATTTCAGCTCTAGTCCATATTTTGTTGTATTCAAGTATTTGAATAACAACAAAATGTTTTACAGTGGATATGAAATTGATTAGTTGCGGGCGGAGGGTGGGGGAATACTATAGTTTCAGTTGTCACCAAACAACTTCATCAGTTCCCTTTTCCGCCGACTCTGTATCGATAAACAGGTCAATAAGCCCATCCAGCAAATTAAACAAAATGAGAAAATTGCTGTATGGCCCTAAAGCTGATTACCCTACAATTTGAGTCGAACTAAAGTATTTCATATCCACCACTGTTTTTATGTCGTCTTTGCTTTGCAAAGAACTCGAACATATGAGTGTTGCTTCAATAAGCGGGGGTAAAACAACGAGAAAGTTGTTGTTTTTGCATTACGCATTGATCAACAAGGCCGTGCTGATGCCTATTATTGTTGTTGGCGTTTTTTATTGTTGGACTGCAGAATTTTACATCTTTGTGTTTATTTCAGCTCTAGTCCATATTTTGTTGTATTCAAGTATTTGAATAACAACAAAATGTTTTACAGTGGATATGAAATTGATTAGTTGCGGGCGGAGGGTGGGGGAATACTATAGTTTCAGTTGTCACCAAACAACTTCATCAGTTCCCTTTTCCGCCGACTCTGTATCGATAAACAGGTCAATAAGCCCATCCAGCAAATTAAACAAAATGAGAAAATTGCTGTATGGCCCTAAAGCTGATTACCCTACAATTTGAGTCGAACTAAAGTATTTCATATCCACCACTGTTTTTATGTCGTCTTTGCTTTGCAAAGAATTCGAACATATGAGTGTTGCTTCAATAAGCGGGGGTAAAACAACGAGAAAGTTGTTGTTTTTGCATTACGCATTGATCAACAAGGCCGTGCTGATGCCTATTATTGTTGTTGGCGTTTTTTATTGTTGGACTGCAGAATTTTACATCTTTGTGTTTATTTCAGCTCTAGTCCATATTTTGTTGTATTCAAGTATTTGAATAACAACAAAATGTTTTACAGTGGATATGAAATTGATTAGTTGCGGGCGGAGGGTGGGGGAATACTATAGTTTCAGTTGTCACCAAACAACTTCATCAGTTCCCTTTTCCGCCGACTCTGTATCGATAAACAGGTCAATAAGCCCATCCAGCAAATTAAACAAAATGAGAAAATTGCTGTATGGCCCTAAAGCTGATTACCCTACAATTTGAGTCGAACTAAAGTATTTCATATCCACCACTGTTTTTATGTCGTCTTTGCTTTGCAAAGAATTCGAACATATGAGTGTTGCTTCAATAAGCGGGGGTAAAACAACGAGAAAGTTGTTGTTTTTGCATTACGCATTGATCAACAAGGCCGTGCTGATGCCTATTATTGTTGTTGGCGTTTTTTATTGTTGGACTGCAGAATTTTACATCTTTGTGTTTATTTCAGCTCTAGTCCATATTTTGTTGTATTCAAGTATTTGAATAACAACAAAATGTTTTACAGTGGATATGAAAGGGAAAAGGGAACTGATGAAGTTGTTATTCAAATACTTGAATACAACAAAATATGGACTAGAGCTGAAATAAACACAAAGATGTAAAATTCTGCAGTCCAACAATAAAAAACGCCAACAACAATAATAGGCATCAGCACGGCCTTGTTGATCAATGCGTAATGCAAAAACAACAACTTTCTCGTTGTTTTACCCCCGCTTATTGAAGCAACACTCATATGTTCGAATTCTTTGCAAAGCAAAGACGACATAAAAACAGTGGTGGATATGAAATACTTTAGTTCGACTCAAATTGTAGGGTAATCAGCTTTAGGGCCATACAGCAATTTTCTCATTTTGTTTAATTTGCTGGATGGGCTTATTGACCTGTTTATCGATACAGAGTCGGCGGAAAAGGGAACTGATGAAGTTGTTTGGTGACAACTGAAACTATAGTATTCCCCCACCCTCCGCCCGCAACTAATCAATTTCGTATCCACTGTAAAACATTTTGTTGTTATTCAAATACTTGAATACAACAAAATATGGACTAGAGCTGAAATAAACACAAAGATGTAAAATTCTGCAGTCCAACAATAAAAAACGCCAACAACAATAATAGGCATCAGCACGGCCTTGTTGATCAATGCGTAATGCAAAAACAACAACTTTCTCGTTGTTTTACCCCCGCTTATTGAAGCAACACTCATATGTTCGAATTCTTTGCAAAGCAAAGACGACATAAAAACAGTGGTGGATATGAAATACTTTAGTTCGACTCAAATTGTAGGGTAATCAGCTTTAGGGCCATACAGCAATTTTCTCATTTTGTTTAATTTGCTGGATGGGCTTATTGACCTGTTTATCGATACAGAGTCGGCGGAAAAGGGAACTGATGAAGTTGTTTGGTGACAACTGAAACTATAGTATTCCCCCACCCTCCGCCCGCAACTAATCAATTTCATATCCACTGTAAAACATTTTGTTGTTATTCAAATACTTGAATACAACAAAATATGGACTAGAGCTGAAATAAACACAAAGATGTAAAATTCTGCAGTCCAACAATAAAAAACGCCAACAACAATAATAGGCATCAGCACGGCCTTGTTGATCAATGCGTAATGCAAAAACAACAACTTTCTCGTTGTTTTACCCCCGCTTATTGAAGGAACACTCATATGTTCGAATTCTTTGCAAAGCAAAGACGACATAAAAACAGTGGTGGATATGAAATACTTTAGTTCGACTCAAATTGTAGGGTAATCAGCTTTAGGGCCATACAGCAATTTTCTCATTTTGTTTAATTTGCTGGATGGGCTTATTGACCTGTTTATCGATACAGAGTCGGCGGAAAAGGCAACTGATGAAGTTGTTTGGTGACAACTGAAACTATAGTATTCCCCCACCCTCCGCCCGCAACTAATCAATTTCATATCCACTGTAAAACATTTTGTTGTTATTCAAATACTTGAATACAACAAAATATGGACTAGAGCTGAAATAAACACAAAGATGTAAAATTCTGCAGTCCAACAATAAAAAACGCCAACAACAATAATAGGCATCAGCACGGCCTTGTTGATCAATGCGTAATGCAAAAACAACAACTTTCTCGTTGTTTTACCCCCGCTTATTGAAGCAACACTCATATGTTCGAATTCTTTGCAAAGCAAAGACGACATAAAAACAGTGGTGGATATGAAATACTTTAGTTCGACTCAAATTGTAGGGTAATCAGCTTTAGGGCCATACAGCAATTTTCTCATTTTGTTTAATTTGCTGGATGGGCTTATTGACCTGTTTATCGATACAGAGTCGGCGGAAAAGGGAACTGATGAAGTTGTTTGGTGACAACTGAAACTATAGTATTCCCCCACCCTCCGCCCGCAACTAATCAATTTCATATCCACTGTAAAACATTTTGTTGTTATTCAAATACTTGAATACAACAAAATATGGACTAGAGCTGAAATAAACACAAAGATGTAAAATTCTGCAGTCCAACAATAAAAAACGCCAACAACAATAATAGGCATCAGCACGGCCTTGTTGATCAATGCGTAATGCAAAAACAACAACTTTCTCGTTGTTTTACCCCCGCTTATTGAAGCAACACTCATATGTTCGAATTCTTTGCAAAGCAAAGACGACATAAAAACAGTGGTGGATATGAAATACTTTAGTTCGACTCAAATTGTAGGGTAATCAGCTTTAGGGCCATACAGCAATTTTCTCATTTTGTTTAATTTGCTGGATGGGCTTATTGACCTGTTTATCGATACAGAGTCGGCGGAAAAGGGAACTGATGAAGTTGTTTGGTGACAACTGAAACTATAGTATTCCCCCACCCTCCGCCCGCAACTAATCAATTTCATATCCACTGTAAAACATTTTGTTGTTATTCAAATACTTGAATACAACAAAATATGGACTAGAGCTGAAATAAACACAAAGATGATCAAAAATTAGAATTTGATCAAATAAACCACGTTAAGATTTTGACTATTTTAAGCCTAAGAACATACTTCAATACACCTTTCCTCAATGACATCATCGGCATCATTTATTTCTGTTGTCAATGAAGTGTAAGCCTTTCTTTTGTTTGATAAGGGTGGCGTAATTTTTAGGAAAGCCTTGAAATATTTACCAAATAAAATTTGGAACCACTTTTTTGGGTTTAAGTCAGCCATTTTGTCTGCCAGAATAGTAAATTGGCAAATTCACATTTTTAAAAGATTTTTCGGCCTTTGCTTTTCTCTTATTGCAGAGTTGCATGTTCGGAGGGTAACTCGTTCCCCACCAAACTTATGACATGATGGCGTTCTTTCTAAGTGTAGGCAGATTGGTCTGCAACACAAACATGGAAATATATTATTCTCCTCTTTCACATTTTCATGCAATTTTAGAATAAATGGTTGGCCAATAGAATCATTCGGACACTTTTCTCCTCAAACTAAATCGACCTAACGCTAACTAGACCTAAAAACTCTGAACAAAGTTATTGTGTTCTTGGCTTTTTAAGCAAATTACAAAAATCGTATTCAGCACTTCGCATTACTTTACGTTGACGCTTTCTTTACCTCTCTTCGAGCGCAGCTTAAAAATAGGATTTTTTGCTCACAACGAATTAATTTTGCGTAGAATTGGGTTTTTACAGTGTTTTATTTAACTTGCCTTGGTGTGTGTTTAGTTCAAATCTGGTAACTCATTTTTAACACGGTTGCAGTTGACCAATCGAACTAAAACTTTGCACACTTCTCAGATTTGGATGACAATACACGAATATGAAATCAAAACCAATATTGGTCCATTTTTACACTGTTTTACAGTGTTTTATCTAATTTGCTTTTCAAATCTGGTAACTCATTTTTTACATAGTTGCAGTTTACCAATCGAACTTAAAATTTGCACACTTTTTAGATTTGGATGACAATACATGAATATGAAATCAAAACTAATATTGGTCCATTCTTACAGTGTTTTTACGGTGTCTAACTTGACCCCCTTTTCAAATCTGGTAACTGATCTTTAACACGGTTGTAGTTGACCAATCGAACTAAAACTTTGCACACTTTTCAGATTTAGATGACAATACATGAATATGAAACCAAAACAAATATGGGTCCATTGTTTCCTATAGCCCCCATATAACGGTACCACCAGATTTCCGGTATTTTGCTTTTCAAATCTGGTAACTCGTTTTTCACGCAGTTGCAGGAGACCAATCGTACTTAAACTTTGCACACTTTTCAGATTTGGATGACAATACATGAATATGAAATCAAAACTAATATTGGTCCATTCTTACAGTGTTATTACGGTGTCTAACTTGACCCCCTTTTAAAATCTGGTAACTGATTTTTAGCACGGTTGCAGTTGACCAATCGAACTAACACTTTGCACATTTTTCAGATTTAGATGACAATACGTGAATATGAAACCAAAACCAATATGGGTCCATTTTTTCCTATAGCCTCCATATAACGGTACCACCCGACTTCTGGTATTTTGAGGATTTTGTCTTCATTTTTAGCCCGAATTTGCTGTAACTTGGCATTTGGAGTTCTCAATAGTCCAGGAACTTCCCCACTAAAAATTGTGGACGTAGGTCAAGGTTTAATATAGCATCCATATAACTGTACTACCCAATTTCAAGCATTTTAATCTACATTTTTTGCTCAAATGGACTGTAATTCGGCATTTGGGGATCTCAGTGGTCAAAAATTGTATTTACTAAAAAGTTAAAAATAAAAAATAATTTAAAAAAATTAAGTTTCAGTGTTTTATTTAGAAATGCACTTAAAACTAAAAAATAAATTGTCGCTTAGCCTCAATATATATATTCTTTCTCATGATAGAATCTCTCAAATAAAACGCTTGCCGTTTAATTTTGCCACCATTCATAATTTAAATGCAAGCGTTTTATTTGAGAGATTCTATCATGAGAAAGAATATATTTGTTGAGGCTAAGCGACAATTTATTTTTTAGTTTTAAGTGCATTTCTAAATAAAACACTGAAACTTAATTTTTTTAAATTATTTTTTATTTATTAATAAAAACCAAATCAGTACTGCAAACAATAACAAAGATAACTGAATGTGGAAGAGAAATAATTAGTCCGGATTATTGAGGTAATTACAGAGTCTACAGTGTAAATATTTTTAGTGTTCGGATTACAGCCTTGTCCAGATTAGGGAGTGCCCGCATTATCGAGACTATACTGTAAAATTAGATACGTTTAGCATAATATTCGATTTTATCTTCACAATATAGTGTGGTATATCTGTGGCATAAAGAATTTAAGTTAAACATGACAAATTTCTGATACAAACATTAACCCACCACACCCCTATCATGGCCCCACCCCTTACATATTTCATAATATGATTATATTGACATTTGTAATTGCTTTTTTCATGCAAATATTGGGATTTGTATTCTTCATTAGTTCTCTTCATCTTCTCTTCTTGTTATACCAAAAAGTAAAGAAGACATCATAAAACATACCTACTATAATTATTTTTCCCAATACCCTGAAAACACAAAACCGCGTTCGTCTGCTATCATATATGTATATGACACAACTTCCTTTTCTTCTTTTGGGAGATGATATATCTTCGTTAAAATCACAATTTTGTCTTTAACGAATTTGTTCTAGCACTTGGCGCTGGTGTAGTCGCCACAGTGGCGAAGACGGCCTCTGTTACGGCGTTAAGTTCGGCCAGGCCGAACTTGTTATACCCTCCACCTCGAGTTGTATTGAAGTAAACTGGAACAATTAGTTTCCTCTCGTTTATGAAGAAGACTAAATACCAAATTTCAGCAAGTTCGGTAAAACAATGTGGCTAACCTTCAAAGTACTATCTAGCTATATCAAAACGTCGATCTATACCTACAAATTTCTGGCGGACAGATTTAAGACTAAATACCAAATTTTCGATATTTCGCAAAAAATTTCGAAAATACCGAAAATCAAGAGGTATAGCAACCTGAGGACCTATACTGATAATTCTTCTCTGGAATATTTTACAACCATTGATATTGACGTCACAACCTTAAGAATTGCAAAAATCAGGAGGTACCGTTCTATTGGGGCTATATCGAATCGTGGACCTATACCGACGAATTTCATCCAGAAAGGCTTTTACCTCCAACAAAGACAAAATACCAAATTTCAGCCATTTCGGTGGGTTGCCACAACCTTCAAAATATCGAAAGTCGGGAGGTACCGTTCTGTGGAGGCAATATAAAGGCGAGGAACTATACCGACAAATTTGTGGGAGAAAATTTTATATCCCCAACGAAGGCTATGTACCAAATTTTAGCCATTTCGGTGCGATAATGAGGGTAAAAAAAATTTCTGGTGGAAAGTTTTGTACCATTAACGAAGACTAAGTACCAAATTTCAGCCATTTCGGTGTGATAATGAGGCTAAAACCTTCAAAATACCGAAAATCGGGTGGTACCGTTCTATAGGGGCTATATCAAAACCTGGACCGATATAGCTCATTTGCATTACCAAACATCCTAGGAGTAATAGAAACTTCTATACCAAATTACAAAGCTCTATCTTACAAATTGCGAGATGTTTCTTGATTTTAACATATCATATCCATATCCATATTATGGTGGAGGTTATAATAATTGGGCGTAGTCGCGTCTTTAGGCCCCAAATAAGGACCTAGGGTCGCAGACACAACCACCACGTAAAAAGCTTTTCCTTGTGCTCTAGGCTGCTTAGAAGATACCAAACAGTCTAATTAGTTTTTTTACCAAATTAAAATTAAGCTTTCAAAAACGGGAAAATTAATGAAATCGGGTAAATGATGAGATGAGTTATAACATTTTTTGTGTTTTAATTTTTTGGTTTTTTGTCCCTCCGTCCGTCTGTGGTAATCACTCTAGCATCCACAAAAATTGAGATAGGACGTTGAAATTTTGGAAAGATGGGATGATATCAGTCCACGTTTTGATATAGCCCCCATAAAACGGTACCACCCGATTTGAGATATTTTGAAATTTTTAGCTAAAATTTTTGTCCGAATTAGCTATGATTGGCGTTTGGGGTTCCCAGTGACCAAGAAACTTCTGCACTAAAAACTATGGACATAACTCCAAGTTTTGTTATAGCGCCGTTGCCCATGAACGCCAACACGATATTTTCCCAAAAAATTGCACTGTCTCAATGGCAAAATTGCCTAAAGGGGTGTTCCAATGCTTATGCGATGTACTAGCGAATTCTTAATTATTGTCTTGGCTACAATTACACCCTACACCACTACGTGGGGAGGGTATTATAAGTTGGTTTTGGCCAAAAAGTTTGTAAGGCATCGAAATAATGGTCGTAGACCCATACTTATATATATACCAAAATGAATGTCTCGACGAGCTGAGTCGATCTGGCTATGTGTGTCCGTCCGTCAGTCCGTCTCTCCATCTAAACCTTGAAATCACGCTAAAGGTCACAATTTCACCAATCGGATCGTCACCAAATTTTGGGTGTTGATGAGGGTCCCGGAGGGAAAGAAGCCTATTGATTTTGGTGATGGTCGGATAATATTCAGGGGTCGGAATTGGCAAAAAAAGTAAACGCTTTATTTCAAAGCGCATATCTCCGCATCTATAAGGGGTATGTCAAAAGCAAAACCTGCTAATGAAAGTAGAAAATATCACCTTTACAACGATAGTAGATTGTCGTAGGTGGTCAAACAACGAAGATATCGCAATAGTCGCTAATAAAACCCAACTTTTCTTTTTTGCGATTTTAATTATAATGACGAATGTCACAGCTTTGGATTGTGAACTTCCAAAAGCAAAGCCTGACTATGATTATGTTTGGTGGTATTTGGATTATATTCTCTAAAATAAATGTTTACCAGTGAAAAGCTTATGCACAGAGGGAGTGGTGTAAGGTATCACATGGTCGGCCCCGTCCCGACTATAGCCTTTGCTCACTTCTTTTTTTCTTGGTGTTGTATCGAAAATCTCAATGGAACACTTTTTTACTCAGTACAATCAAATATAAGGTTTTTTGTGCGGTCCAAAAAATATCTCTTACATCTCGTCGCAGACAAACAAATTCTTTACTTGTTTAATGCAGTTAATTAAATATTTAAGTAGTTTCAACTTGCATGCCATCAATTCTACATTACACTAAAATTAGAAACATCATTTATTTAAAAGTACTCAAATTGATTTAATAACACTCATACGCCACAATGATTATGAACAAAAACATCTGTTGGAAAAAGCACTCATTCGCATTTACACACACACAAACATCCATTTACATATTCATACCTTACCATAATAACCATAACAACATTAACATGAATATGCTGCAAATCGAATCGTCAACGGCAACACCAACAAAAATAACAGCACAGAGAAAACAACAGCAATCACCTAAATTAAGTTAATTGAGTGTTGTTGAATTTTTATTGTTTTGTTGTTATTTTTTTGTTGCTTCGTTTCAGTTTCGGTTTTGGTAGAACCAGAATATAACCACATATCCTGGTTTTCTTGTGGCAGAATTTTTACTGCAGTTAGGTAGAGTGGGGGCTGAGCAGAGCAGAACAGAGCATAAAATTTATGGAAATTTTTATGCACAAAATGATCAAATTTAATTACATTTACACAATAATAAACACAAATACAAAAATTATTTTATAAACATTAACACATGGCCATGAGAGAGCAGACACACAGTCACATGCACACCCAAACACACATACACACAACGAGATATCCTGTGCTGTAGACTTAAATTAAGGATAGTCTGGAATAAAAGTGGATGCTCTCTAAGAACAGGCGAAAAAAACAGATACCCACACACCGTTGGACACGTTTATTATTGTGTTCAACGCGTAGTGTTAATGCAATTTGCTTTCCCATAAAAACAACAACGACATCAAAGGCAAAGGACCATGGACGGTTCTGAATTTCTTTATGCTCCACTTCAAAAGAGTTTGTCTGGATGCCTTTTATCCTCCTTGTTGTACAGTGCCTAGTGGTGAAGTTCTACCCAGGTTATTGTGCGCCCTTGTACAGAAAATGTTCAACATAAAAGTAATAATTATTATTATGGTTGTTTCTGTTCTGTTATTGTCTTTTGTAACGCTTGTTATGGCGACCATGATTATGGTGTGAAAAACAACAATTGCTGAATGAACGAACGAACGAATGAATGAATCATACGTTATATGGAAAACTTTACGCATAACAAGAAAGGTTATATAACTCCCCACAATGTTTTGCCACAAACATTTCCTCTAGTTGAATATTGAATGGTCCCACAAAAAGAAGCAGAAGAAGGACCTATCTACAGAGAGAACAATGAAACGAGTGGGGACAGAAACTGAAGTTCTGCAAATTTATGACCATTGTAGGTGGAGCGCTGACGTTAAAACTTATTTATGTTCCTTCAACAAAAATTGTTAGAACGGAAGCCTCTCGTAGTTGCTACATTTTTCTCCAAAACAGAGAGAATAACAAGGGCATTTAATTTTTATCTTTAAAATAAAATAATATCATGAGTTAAGCTGCAAATTCTTTAAAGGTTACATTAAGCCATGCGTTTAAAAATCCGTTATTATATTTGTGTGAAAACAACGTAGGAGCGAGTTCCTATCGCCTAGTCCGAACGTCACCACTCGACATATTGTAAACGTATTGGTGTTTTATGTCAATCAGTACTTGGATAAATGGGCGCGCCAAGTGATGTATTTAGATTCTGCACTAAAGACTGGTACTGTTATACACTTGAACAAGTAAAAAGTCGTTAAGTTCGGACGGGCCGAACTTTTTATACCCTCCAACATACAACAGTCTTAATTAAAATGTAATAATTAGATTCCTTTCACAATTTAAGGTGGAACATTTTTATGTTCTGCCAGGTGCAATGTACCAACTACGGGTCTATATCAAAGTGTGGACTTGTCTTTACAATTTTTGGTGGAAAATTTTATAACTGCAGGGAAACTCAAAAGTCAAATTATGGGTGACAGGTCTACGGGTCTACAATGTAGTGAAGAAGTTTCGTAACCACTGAAAACTTCAAATGTCAAATTACAGTTAGTTCGATTTTTGGTGGAAATTTTTCGACACCACAGAGAACCTCAAAATGTCAAATTACAGCTAGTTCGGTTAAAATCGTAGCTAAAACAATAAAAATACCAAAAATCCGGACGATTGGCGGGTTAACGATTTTTGGTGGAGAATCTTCGTGACCACTGAGAACCTCAAATGTGAAATTACAGCTAGATTGGTTAAAAATTGTAGCAAAAACCTAAAAAAAACGAAAATCGGAGGTACCGTTATATGAGGGCTATACAAAAACGTTGACCTATGCCTATTACACTGTGACACAAAATGGAAATTAATTCGCTTATGATGTAACAGTCTGTTTGAATAATTGTTAATTTTTTTGCATTTTCCACTACGGTTTGGAGTGCTTGAGTGGTATTGAAACGGGCTGAGCTCGCCGGATTGGGGGAGGTTCTTTCCAAACCAGTAATGTTAAACTGTTCAAAGAGAAAAAAAAAATTAACCACTTCAAGACTTGTTACTAGTACCTGACTTAATATAATTTTTTTTGGATCACAGACTGTAAGAGTATGCGAATGATGTTTTCGCTGGGGACACCTTTTTAAATTGTTCCCACCCGCTATAAAACATAAGTAACTAGTGTCCATGATATTCTGTTAGCCACTTCCCTAATCATTTATGAGACCAACTAAACCGCCATGTTATCACTATCAACAATTCCAATAAAAAGGTCTAATTAGTTCATTTTGAATACAACTTACAATTCATTTATTAATAGGAAATTCATTATGATGCATTGTTTAAATCGATTACACTTTTAGTGTCTTATAAGTAAATGATTTTTTTTTTTTTAATTATCTCAAATAATGGGTAATTTAAAGATAAATGTAAAAGTCTATCATAAATTATATAATCTGCATGTTATACGACTACTTACACAAAGTGGTATGAAATTAGGTTAGGATGATGATTTAGGTTTTGATGAATTATTTGTAGGTTATGTTACCTTGGTTTAAACTGCCGATGGATCGAGCTCAATACATGCGGTGTTGTATAATTCTGCAAATATAAAGAAAGCAATTAACACCTATCCAAACCCTAACCTCTTTTCTCAATTTTGATGCAAATTCTTACATTGATTATACCTTTTATTCACGGGTTAAACCGTGCAATAAAAAGAATTTACTTTAATAAACTCTAACATGCAAGTTATATAGAAATTATTTACAAATAATCACATTTTTAAACATTTTAAGATTAATTAATTAATGAAACATTCACACAAGTGAAAATCACATTGTTTTAAGCAAAATTGTATGATCCGTTTCTTAAGTTTTAATTATCAAGATAAAATAAATTTAGCGAAGGCTAAGTTAATTATTGGCAAAAATAGAATCACGTAAAAAAAATTACAAAATTCACAATAATATTTATTAAAAGTTGTTTTTTTTTTATAAATTATTGCTGGCTTTGTTTAGCCGACGGCAAATCATCAAAATCATCGAAAGGCTGTCATTATTTAGAAACTGTACATATCAGGAACAGCAGAGCTCATTAGAAATCACCATTAACACCATTAATATGTCTCACTCCCTCTTATGGGTATCCATTGGCATGGGCGTTGGTTATGATGATTCGCTATGTAAGCGAGACGGTAAGGAGAGCCTGGATGCTTCCACGTTGGATGATGCACTTGTCCAAAAAAAAACGGGCAAACTTTTATAATATCGCTGAATTATAAGGCATTAATTAAGCCATGAAAAATACCAGTTTTTTTTGTTTTAAATTTCATTTATAATTTTCACGGTACTTTTTAAATTATTTAATGTTCGTTGCAAAAACAGTATTTTGGTAACTTAAATCGTTTATCAAGGTTTATGATTTAATTTTAAAGTTCTTTCAAAGCATATTTTCTATTTGTTTCTTATTATACTGTTCCACTAGAAAAATGTTTTAACTTGAGTGGTCAACGATCAGAATAGAAGAGATCGAAACAGAATTATTAAATTCCTCATTACCCTAGCAACATAGCAGGTTTTCTTGTCTTTCTTTTTATTAAATTTTGTAGCTTTGTCTTGTCGTGGTTAAACGATTTCTACCATTACATATTGTTTTTGGCGACTACATTTGCATACTAAAAAAAAATGTCCACGGCTTGTAAAATAGAGCCACATGAAATGCCATACATTGTACTCGATAGTATAACAGTTGGCTCTTGTAATATTACAATCAAATATAACACTTTTGATTCTGCCATGCATAGCTGAATAAAGGGAATAAATTGGTTTGTTTTGAGAGTGATGAATGCACAACAAGAGTATTTGTGGGTATGGAATATTCCATTAGTATGACAATGCAGATCTGTCCTACCTCTTTATGAATTTGCTTAATCTGCTACAAACCTTCTTTGCAGTCTGAGTAAGAAGAAGACGAAAATAAGGAAAACAGATTAATGCTAAAATTTTACGTGGGACACGGCCACACCCTGAGATTAAGTTAGCTGGGCAACTATTCAAAATGGCTTAAGATCTTTAGCATGATAAAGGCCAATGTATTTCCCACTTAACGTCTCAAGTTCGTAACAGGATGAGCCAACCTTTTTCCTAATTCGACACCTAGAGTACGGTGGTAACAATTTAGCATTAACTCCCTTTTTAAAGTCCGATTGCTGGAACATTTTACGAAACACTTCTTGTCCAACTTTGTACTGTATATTTTTGCTTCGAGTGTTATAGCTTTTTGTTGCTTTCTCGTGAGCAATAACGAGATTCTCTTTGATTTTTTCGTGTACTAATTGAAGTTTTACATCGTTTGAAGTATAGTTGAATTGTCCCTCAGTCATACACCCTAATTTGTCCATTACAGCATAAGAGGATCCATGTAGCACCATATTGTATCCAAATGCACCAAAGTATGGTGAGCACTTTATTGCTTCATGAAAGTCACTTCGGAGTATACTGGCTATTTTAGATACATGCAAATCCCACTTGTCTTGTTTATCTTTTAATAAAATCCTCAATTTTATAATAAATTCTCTGTTGCTTCGCTCTGAGGCATTGGCTTGTGGGCTATACAAGGCCGTTTTAATATGTTTGACTCCATATGATTTCAAGAATTCGGACATTTGTGCTGAAACGAATTGGCATCCATTATCGGAATGTATAAACTGGGGTACCCCGAATTGGTGAAATACATTCTCCTCTAAGTATTTTATGATAGCAGCACTATTCGCTTTTTTCAAAGGTTTCAAAAATATATATTTTGTAAAATGATCGATGGCTACAAATACCATCGAATTTCCCAATTTGGTCCTAGGGTAAGGTCCTAACAAATCCATATAGATTCGTTGAAAAGGACGTTCGGTTAGGATTTGCTTACCCATAGGAGGTCTCAATATTTGGTTAGTGGGTTTAACAGATTTACAAATTTCACAGTTTGAAATAAAATTTTTAATATCTTTTGCCATATTTGGCCAGAAATATTTCTCCCTAATTCTGTGCAAATTTTTACTAAATCCTCCATGACAGGATGCCACATTATGGACTCGTTCAATCAAATCGGCTCTTAGTTCCAAAGGAAGCCACAATTTCCACAATAAATCTTCGTCCTCGAATACACCTTTTCTAAACTTAACTCGTTGATAAATATAACCTTCGGAAACAATCGTGTCTGGAAAATTTTCGGGTTCGGATTCGAAAACTGATATAAGCTTCAAATATTCTGTTGATTTGAAATATTCCGACGCCAGATCTATTTCTATAGGTACTGATTCATCAGGTATACCAACTTCGTCTACATCTAACCTAGATAAGGCATCCGGAACAATATTAGTGGATCCTTTTCGAAACTCTATCTCAAAATCAAAGCTTTGTAACAGCAAACTCCATCTACCAAGTCGACCTGAGAGATCTTTCTGCGACATAAGCCAGCGCAAACTATGATGGTCAGTAACAATCTTGAATGGCAGTCCTTCAACATACGGTCGGAATCGTTTTAAGCATACTATCGCGGCCAAACATTCTAACTCCGTGACAGTATAATTTTTTTGACACTTGTTCAATTTTTGGGAAACATACGCAATCGGATGTTCCTTATCGTCATCACCATGTTGTGTTAAGACTCCTCCTACCGCTACTCGGGAAGCATCGCATTGTATCGTGAACATTTTGTCAAAATTGGGTTGAACTAGTACAGGGGCTGTCGTTAAAGCATATTTTAATTTTTCAAAGGAAAGTTTTGCTTCGTCAGTCAATGCGAATTGCTTAGTCTTTTTCAGACAATCGGTCAGTGGGGCAGCTAAATCAGCATAGTTGGCTATAAATTGCCTGTACCAGCCAGTCATACCAATATATCGTCTGATCTGACGTGGAGATTTAGGTATTGGAAATTTGGCAACAGCCTCAACTTTACTTGGATCTGTACGCAAACAACCTTGACCAACAATATACCCTAAGTATTTGATTTCTTTCTGACAAAAACGACTTTTCTCGACGTTGATAGTTAAATTGGCATTAGACAAGCATTTTGCGACCTCTTCCAACATCTCAAGGTGACTTTTGAAATCCGATGTGCACACCAACAAATCATCTAAATAGATGAACACGTTTTCTCTGAGTCGACTGGGGATAACTTTATCCATCAGTCTACTCATTCTTTGAGCCGCGTTGCAGAGTCCGAACGGCATTACTGTAAAATGATACAATGGCCGTCCAGGCACTGCAAAGGCTGTTTTCTCTTTGGATACATCATCTAAAGGTATTTGCCAATATGCATCTTTTAGGTCAATACCTGATATAAAATGAGTATCCTGTAATCGGCTCAAAAGTCCATTGATATGTGGGAGAGGGTACGCATCTTTTTTTGTTAGGGAATTTAGTTTCCTAGAGTCGAGACAAAGTCTTATTTTGCCAGGTTTTCTAACCAAAACTATCGGGCTACAATACGGACTATTGCTTTCTTCTATTACTCCTAATGACAACATTCGATCCAACTCTTTATATGCCTCTTCTTGTCGAGGTGGTGAAAGAGGATAATGTTTAATTTTAAAAGGTTCTGAATCTGCCGTATCAATGTTATGAATTTCCATCGAAGTTCGACCAAGACCGAGTTTTTGAAAAGATGGAAACAGTTCAACGACACGTTTCAAATCATATAATTGAAAATCGGTTAAAGTATGCATGTTTTCAGTAGAAGTCATAAAAGCTTCGCTATCTAAAGATACTTCGGACACAAAAATCTCTGGAGCTATATTAAAACGTTTCCAAAAATTAACACCCAGGTAAACTGGTTGTCGCAAAGAAGGAGATAAGTAAAATACGATATTTTTAGTGGTGTTTTTGAAAGTAACAGGAATTTCTACAAAACCAATAACCCGTTGTGAAACTCCGTCTGCTGTCTTCAGGGAGCTAAATATTGGTGTAAACTCAAGTTTTAAGTTTTCTAAGAGGTCTTGACAACCTTTACCCAAAACACTTATTGATGCCCCTGAATCCAGCAATCCGAAAAGCTCTACTTCTCCCAAATTAATCTTGGCATACGGCCTTGAGTCTTGGTTCTCATTTATGCAAGTGGATTCTACTAATTTATTAAAAGCTTTTCGTTTCCGAAATCGTTCACGACATTTTATTATTTTTTTAGACAATGGTTTTTTATTAAAAATCCGATTTCTTATTTCTTCGTACCTTAGCTTTTTCTCATGCAACGATAATTGAGAATCTATTTGATTAGCTGTATGTTTACAGTCTTGCGAATTGTTTGTTTTTGTGTCAGTGTGACAATTTGTTGCTGATGTTGTTGCCTTTAAGTCTATATCGATAGAGGGATACAGAGTTGGGAACGAGGTACCCTCATTTACTCGTTCACTTTTCTGTTTTCCTGATGTCTCTTTGGACACAGCGGAGTCGTTACATTTTTCTCTCCACATCTATAACAAAAGAGAGTTCTTACATTGGATGGACATTCATAATAAGAATGACCCATCTGGTCGCAATTCCAGCATTTAAATCGAGAGGTATCCATCTCTTTTTTTCCAAAACTGGAATTTTTATGAAACTTAAATGCTTCTACGTCACAATCATTATCATCACCAGTTTCAGATTCAGTGGAGTTTTCTATTTCAGATACAAATTTGCGATTTTTATGCTGATATTGCCGTTTTACATATCTCTCTGCTTTCCTCCCTGCATCTCTCAAACTATCCAGATCAAGTGAATCATCCATAAATAATAAAGCCCCTATTGACTCTTTCACATTATTTTTAATCAAATCTATCATTTTCATATCACTCATAGGTTGAGATAAACGAGAATTCATGGTAATTACCTCGGTAAAGAAATCGTCAAATGACTCTTTTGGTAATTGTCTTCTCTCTATGATTTTAACAATTTTATCGCATTCATTTTCTGCTCTACCGAATTGTTTCCTCATGGCTCTCTTTAAATCATGCAATGAGGTATTTGGAACTTGCCTCAAATAGGCCCAAAACCATGTTTCAGCCTTTCCTTTTAGTAAAATGTGAAAACTGCCTATTAGAGTTTCGTCCGAACATTTGCTACGTTTGGCTAAGGTATCTACCTTGAATAGAAAGTCTGACACATCTTCAGTTCCATCATATGAAATGTTCCATTTATCAACTTTGATAGAAATATTTGGTGAAGGTGCACCTGAACGAGAAGTGTTTAAACTTTCGTTTAATGAAGGATCATTATTAGACATAGTTTCTCTACTTTGAAGGTTTATATTTTCATTACCTGCAGACTGATTCCTATTTGCGTTTAAACTTTCGGTTAAAAGTTGTCGTAAAGCAGTAAACTCAGTCACGAAAACAGTTTCCAAACGAGCAGTTAAGTCTGCTACCCCGTTTGTGGAAGGTGCATTAATCGATTGCTGGGAAGTCCCCGGTAGATTATTTTGTTCCGACATATCCGAATAATTTATACGATTTTGCTGATATAATATAGCTCTAGATCTAGTCCGAATAGGACTTATATTAAAACGAGGTCTATTAGTAGCCTGAACTACTGAATCTTCGTCAAAAGTATATTCTAATGCAGTATTTCTACTATGTGGATCTTCGCTATCTGACAAACTAACTACTTTTCTTTTCCTTGGCATTACTCAAACTGAGTCTGAAAATTTAAATGCGAGCTTTACTCGTATCAATCTATAAATTTTCATGTATATGGAATTGTTTATAGTGAATTAAAACAAAAACGGATAGTATGGTCTAAATTACAATCTGTGTTCCAAAAATCCCCTCATTTGTAAATTTTATATGCAATTCATGTCGCTATAATACTCCAGATTTCCAATCCAGTATATATATGACTTACATAAATTGCAAATAAAAACTATTGCAACTAATGGTTTAAGGCTATGCAAAAAAAAATGTCACGTAAGAATTGCTATAAAGAAATCAACAGTTTTAAATATGATGTTCTAGACTCATTCTATACATAGACACTTAGGTATATGTGCAAAAGAAATAGACCTACAACAACAATATGTTCTTATTCATAAAAAAAAACATATGACCTGAAGTAAGTAACAATGAAAGATATAAAAACGAACGCACTGCGTTAAATCCAATACTAATAATCACGAGGATTCGTTTTTATGAATAAATAAAATACGACATTAACAAATTATTAAAACTTGCCAATCTCGTTGGGCGCCATTCTCTTTTTTGTAACAGTCTGTTTGAATAATTGTTAATTTTTTTGCATTTTCCACTACGGTTTGGAGTGCTTGAGTGGTATTGAAACGGGCTGAGCTCGCCGGATTGGGGGAGGTTCTTTCCAAACCAGTAATGTTAAACTGTTCAAAGAGAAAAAAAAAATTAACCACTTCAAGACTTGTTACTAGTACCTGACTTAATATAATTTTTTTTGGATCACAGACTGTAAGAGTATGCGAATGATGTTTTCGCTGGGGACACCTTTTTAAATTGTTCCCACCCGCTATAAAACATAAGTAACTAGTGTCCATGATATTCTGTTAGCCACTTCCCTAATCATTTATGAGACCAACTAAACCGCCATGTTATCACTATCAACAATTCCAATAAAAAGGTCTAATTAGTTCATTTTGAATACAACTTACAATTCATTTATTAATAGGAAATTCATTATGATGCATTGTTTAAATCGATTACACTTTTAGTGTCTTATAAGTAAATGATTTTTTTTTTTTTAATTATCTCAAATAATGGGTAATTTAAAGATAAATGTAAAAGTCTATCATAAATTATATAATCTGCATGTTATACGACTACTTACACAAAGTGGTATGAAATTAGGTTAGGATGATGATTTAGGTTTTGATGAATTATTTGTAGGTTATGTTACCTTGGTTTAAACTGCCGATGGATCGAGCTCAATACATGCGGTGTTGTATAATTCTGCAAATATAAAGAAAGCAATTAACACCTATCCAAACCCTAACCTCTTTTCTCAATTTTGATGCAAATTCTTACATTGATTATACCTTTTATTCACGGGTTAAACCGTGCAATAAAAAGAATTTACTTTAATAAACTCTAACATGCAAGTTATATAGAAATTATTTACAAATAATCACATTTTTAAACATTTTAAGATTAATTAATTAATGAAACATTCACACAAGTGAAAATCACATTGTTTTAAGCAAAATTGTATGATCCGTTTCTTAAGTTTTAATTATCAAGATAAAATAAATTTAGCGAAGGCTAAGTTAATTATTGGCAAAAATAGAATCACGTAAAAAAAATTACAAAATTCACAATAATATTTATTAAAAGTTGTTTTTTTTTTATAAATTATTGCTGGCTTTGTTTAGCCGACGGCAAATCATCAAAATCATCGAAAGGCTGTCATTATTTAGAAACTGTACATATCAGGAACAGCAGAGCTCATTAGAAATCACCATTAACACCATTAATATGTCTCACTCCCTCTTATGGGTATCCATTGGCATGGGCGTTGGTTATGATGATTCGCTATGTAAGCGAGACGGTAAGGAGAGCCTGGATGCTTCCACGTTGGATGATGCACTTGTCCAAAAAAAAACGGGCAAACTTTTATAATATCGCTGAATTATAAGGCATTAATTAAGCCATGAAAAATACCAGTTTTTTTTGTTTTAAATTTCATTTATAATTTTCACGGTACTTTTTAAATTATTTAATGTTCGTTGCAAAAACAGTATTTTGGTAACTTAAATCGTTTATCAAGGTTTATGATTTAATTTTAAAGTTCTTTCAAAGCATATTTTCTATTTGTTTCTTATTATACTGTTCCACTAGAAAAATGTTTTAACTTGAGTGGTCAACGATCAGAATAGAAGAGATCGAAACAGAATTATTAAATTCCTCATTACCCTAGCAACATAGCAGGTTTTCTTGTCTTTCTTTTTATTAAATTTTGTAGCTTTGTCTTGTCGTGGTTAAACGATTTCTACCATTACATATTGTTTTTGGCGACTACATTTGCATACTAAAAAAAAATGTCCACGGCTTGTAAAATAGAGCCACATGAAATGCCATACATTGTACTCGATAGTATAACAGTTGGCTCTTGTAATATTACAATCAAATATAACACTTTTGATTCTGCCATGCATAGCTGAATAAAGGGAATAAATTGGTTTGTTTTGAGAGTGATGAATGCACAACAAGAGTATTTGTGGGTATGGAATATTCCATTAGTATGACAATGCAGATCTGTCCTACCTCTTTATGAATTTGCTTAATCTGCTACAATGAAGACTTTGTTAGTTGCAGTTCAAGAACAAAACCAGTAGGAAAAGACCAAAGTCGGGCGGGGCCGACTATGTAATACCCTACACCAGTCGAAATATGTAAAAACGGAATAATTAGTATACATCCCAATACGCAAATTGGAGCCATATTTGGGGAAAATCGTTAAAATACCTAAAATCGGGAGGTACCGTTATATGGGGGCTACAAAAAAACATGGATCTATCTTAACAATTTTAAGTGGCGAAATTTCGTGGCCACTGGGAACCACATATGTAAAATTTCAGCTAGTTCAAGCAAAAAATGTGGCTAAGATCCCTAAAATACCTTAAATCGGGAGGTATTGTTATATGGGGACTATACCGAACCGTGGACCTATCTTGACAATTTTTAGTGGAGCAATTTCGCGGCCATTGAGAACCTCAAATGTAAAATTTCAGCTAGTTTGGGCAAAAAATTTGGCTAAGATCCATAAAATACCTTAAATCGGGAGGTATCGTTATATGGGGACTATACCGAACCGTGGACCTATCTTGACAATTTTTAGTGGAGCAATTTCGCGGCCATTGGGAACCTCAAATGTAAAATTTCAGCTGGTTTGGGCAACAAATGCGGCTAAGATCCTTAAAATACCTTAAATCGGGAGGTACCGTTATATGGGGGCTATACCAAAACTTGGACCGATACAGCCCATCTTCGAACTTGATCTTCCGACGGCTAAAAAAATGGTATTCCCCAATTTTCAGCGAAATCGGTCAACAAATGCGACCTGTATGTTGCGAACGGACGGACGGACGGACGGACATGCATAAATCGACTCAGAAAGTGATTCTATGTATATCCCTAGAAGGAACTATGGGTCTATCTCGCTTCCTTTTGTATGTTACATACAAATGCACTAACACATAATACCCCTTACCACATAGTGGTGTAGGGTATAAAAACCGTTTTCTTATACCGTTTTTAAGGAAAAATATCAGTACGCCCAAATATGGAGATCAAAGTCTGGGGGGTGGAAAATTTCTTTTGGAGATGAAAGCCCTTGATGAGTATACTAAGAACCCAAACGGAAATTTTCGCCATAGGTGAAGTTTCTGAGATATCGCGCGATGAAATTTTTAATTTTTTCCCTATAATACTTGGGAAATTAGCTCCATACCTCTGTTTGGCGTTGTTGTAGGTGTTTTAAGGTAACTCAGAAGTTTGACCTATGGCAAAACTGTCCTTCCGGGTTCATCAAATTATCTTCATCGACATTCATCGCCAAAAAGAATTTTTCACCCCCCCCAGCCTTTGATCTCTATATTTGGGCGTATTGATATTTTTCCTTAAAAACGGTATAAGAAAACGGTTTTTTTTTGTTCTAGAACTGCAACTAACAAAGTCTTCTTAAGCGAATTAATTTAATTTGATTCACAACTCTATAAGCTTGTTAATGGTATAAATATAAGTTTAATCGGTTACTTAAAACCGGTTCAAATATCGGTTTTAATGTCGGAATATCTGGTTCAAAAACTGAGATAACCGAATCTATCCTCCAAGAAAATTTGTTATTAACGTGTTCATCATTACAAGAGCTATTTGTAGTAAATATTTCAGAAGCACCCCAGATGTCTACATAAGCAATAACCAATTGTTATGTCTACATACCTATACATAACAAATAACGAATATACAGAAAATCAAAACATAGTTGAATTCTGAACCAAGTCCGAATAAATATCAAAAATGACAATGAAAACGGGACAAAACCGATAAGTTGTCAACGAGAACCGACCTAAAATCTTCTGAGCAACATTTTTGTAGAATATTTGGATGCTGAAAAATCTCATCTTGTGGTACTTACACTACGATTCAAGAAATAAAGGACCAAAAGGACATGAAAGGCATCGAGCTAGAAGAATGAAATGTTCTACAAAATGTTCTACGAAAAGACATGCCACCTCAAAACAAAGCCACAACAACACCAAACAGAGATATGGAGCTATTTTCCCACGTATCATAGTGAAAAAATCAAAAACCTCATCGCGCGATCTCTCGAAAACTTGACCTATGGCGAAAATTTCCTTTTGGGTTCTTAGTATATTCATCAAGGGCTTTAATATCCAAATGAAATTTTCCAACCCCCAAAAATGCTGCGGCACAGTGTTATTTTTATACCCTTTAGCTGTTAGGCTGGGAAGGGTATATAAACTTTGATACGACCAAAAATGTGCCTCATCGAAATAACGGTTTTAGACACCAAGTATGTTTGGACTAAATTCGTTTCAGACAATTTGGAGTAGATTTAGCCATGTTCGTTTGTCAGTCTGTCTGGCTGCCTGGTGCGCACGATAACTCTCAAACGGATCAACTGATTCGAACCAAATTTTGGGTATCGTAATATTTTGTCCAAACTTACTTTAAGTTCGAAGATGGGCTATATCGGTCCACTTCCTCGGGTACCTTCCCCACAAAAGTTTAACGTTTTTCTGTAAAATTTGGTCGAAAATTTGGTCGAATATGGACTATAACGGTCCACTCCTTCGGGTACCTGCCACACAAAATTCGGATAAAGTGTATTTTAAGGGCACCTCTCAAATCGGGTTGAATTTTTCTTCAGCAGGTTGTCCTTGCGGCTCCCTTTACGACTGTACAATTTTTTTCTTGCGCAAGTCCACACTAGCCTAAAAGCTACATGAAACCAATCACGGCACCTACCAAAATGGTCAATCTGCAAAATAATTTCTGACAGGTACAGACTTTGCACATCGTATTATTTCATCCAGTCATTTATCAGATTAGAATATGGAATATATCGGTCCACTCCTTTGGGTACCTCACACACAAAATTCGAAAAAAGTGAAGTTTAAGAGCTCCTCTCGCATCGTTTTGATTTTTTTTCAGTAGGTTGTTCTAACGGTCACATTAAAGCCCAAAAGCTCCAAGCCACCACATACTAAAATGGCTATTGTTCAAGATAACTCTAAAACTTTTTCAAAAATTTCTGCCGAACTTAGTTTAACGTAATTTAATATTTCGAGTCCTTTATGTTTAGTATATGTCAATGATTTGGTATAGCCTCACATTATGGCACCTACAGATTTTAAAGCAAACTCATGATACAAAATCAATATATTTTATATACGGTTTGGTGTTGTGGGTTATTTTTTGTTTTCTTTGATCAGTTTGTTGATCACTTGGAAACGTAAATAGGTCGGTACCTTTATATGGGGGCTATACCATAACGTGAACCGATATATCCCAACATCAAACTTGAACTGCATGCAAACAAAAGACGCATCTGTCCAGAATTTCAGCGTCCTATCTCCATTTTTGTAGATGCTAGAATTATTACCACAGCACAGAAGTACGAACATGCATAGATCGACGCAGATTTTTCCCTGATCAAGAATATATATACTTTATAGGGTTGCAAATGATTATTTCAATACATTACACGCGGAAAAACAATCTTAATATACCCTCCATAATATGGTGGAAGGTAAAACAAGTAAACATGTATCAGTCATCTTTGCCCACATCCTGTGATATAAAAAACGGCAAACTCAATATGTGGGGCTTAATCCAATACGAATAGATTACATCTTACTTTTTGAAACTAATCGGTACTGTTATATGGGGGCTGTATGAGGTTGTTATATGGGCCTATCTTCCTTTCTATTAAAAACTTGGGGAAGGCTGCTAGACCTCAGAGTCAGGACCAAGCTTCCAAGTTATGCATACACCAAAGGTAAATCGGTGGAAACTGCATTCAAGCTAGCTGTAGGGTTTATTGGGAGAAATGTGTACGTAAGTACTCTTTGTAGACATAGAAAGTATGAATCCATCCATTATTCACTCATAAACATAGGTGTTTTCAGACATTGGATAAGCTATAAATCTTGCATAGAGGTTTTAGCCGATGACTTTAAAATTGAAACGGGAACATGAGAAAGCGTCGAAAGCGGTAACCTCAGTTTACGTCTTTTATATAAGTGCCTTCAATGCCGAAATCTTTGCAAATCCAAGAAGCTGAAGAACTGATAAGTAATATGAATATGGGCAAAGTTGGACCGGTGACTATCTACGTGGGATTCAGGTTTCACACTATCAAGTCTGTGGCGGATTTTGGATTGCAATAATGCCTTACATAATTATGTTCCCAAAACATCCCCGAAATGACAAGGGAGACTTCTCTCATACCAATGAGTGCACGCCGATTTACATTGACCCTGTGATAAAGGTAGTACTTTTTGAGAGAATTTTTCATGCGCGAAATACTCAGGAAACGATGGCTGCTCAATAACTTTCTGACCCAACAATGAAAACGCGAATATTTATGATCAAAGTTGTTTTATTCTTTTCTTAAGTAGTCTCCAGCATGATTTGTATACTTTTTCATGCGCTCAAACCAATCATTGAAGCACTTTTTCCACTCCGATTGAGACAACTCCCAAACATGGTTTTTGAACGCAGCATCTTCTCGCTACGAAAATCGTTGTTGCTTGATGTTCGGGAATCAAATGAATTCATTGGGTGCCAATTCAGGGCTGTACGCCGGATGACCACGTTTTGTCTGGTAAAAAGGCACTGTTTCGAATCGATGTGTGAGAGCTTGCATTGTCGTCCACTATGACCATGAATGATTCGTCTTCTCTTGTTCGTTTTTCGAATTCCTCAGGAACAAATTGCGGTATACCACTCAGAATTAACCGTCCTACATTCCTCAAACCCTATGGTAGGCAAATGATCAGTTTAGCCGAAGAAGCAGAAGGCGACCATTTGCTTCGAAGTGCTTCTCCCATGATCAACTTTCCTTGAATTTAGCTCATATTCGAAGACCCCTTCGGTCTGGGCCGATTTTCATAAATTTTTATAGGATTCGTTTTTTAGCCACAACAATGAAGTGGTAAATTTGTTTCATCGATTGGAAAAAAATAGTGAAAATTCTGCAAATTCGCCTTTGGCCTCCATATTAAGTATTGGAAATAAAGATCGGTCAGGAGACACGGGTTATCGTCAGTGTTCGAAAATAAACACTATGGTATCGTACCGTACCGTTCTGTACAGTCTGAACACTACGATTTTTAGTGCTCCGCAGCCGAACACTACGATTTTTATTGATCCATTGTCCAAAAATCAAATCAGGCGTTTTTTTGTGTTCTATTAAATTTTATTTTTTAATTTGTATTTATTAAAAAAAAATATAAAATATTTAATTTTCCTCAAAAATCATAATAAACTCATGTATCCACAGTCAGAACACTACAATTTGTAGTGCGCCATTGTACAACAACAGAATCAATGTTTTTCATATTTTCTACTTAAGTTCCCAACGTTATTAATTAATATGTATACATACATGGATTTAAGAGGTGTATCTGAGTTTTTATGTCTTAATTTGTACTTATCTCAAAAATTATAAATATTTAATTTTCCTCGCAAATCAGATAAACTCGTGTGTGGTATACATTATCATTACGTCTCGTGTTCTGACATGTGGTACACTACGATTTTTAGTGTTCCGACTGCGGTACCCAACGTTTTTAGTGTACCAAAATGTGGTACACTACGTTTATCGTTGTGCTCCGGAACAGTATCACTAAAATATTTTGTAGTGTTTGTGTTCCGGAACACTGACGATAAAAATATTTTAGTGATACTGTTCTCGGAGCGGTACACTATGTTAGTGTACTGTTTATTTTCTTCTCAATGAAATATACGATGTTTGGTGTCATTTAGTCTACCCATGGAGCTAATCTTCCATGACAACGCGAAGAGTCAGAGAGCGAGCACATAATGCTGAGCTTGGGTGTGCGTAACTTTTCTTCTGCAGTCAAACTATAATGTCGGATTTAGCCAATATTCACGCTTCTTGTATGAACAACAATCATAGCAATTGATCTCACATGTTGAACACATCTAACATATCTGTAGTCCTTTTGCGATTGACAGAGCTTTCAGATCTTTCAATTTGACTTATTTTCAGTATATTCATTCTTGAGGGCAACGGTCCGATAATTTACCGCTCGTATTCTTCAAGAAGGTTTGTTAGTTTGCAAAAACTGGTTGATCAGATACTTTGCAAGTTCAATATTTTGCATCTGCACAAGTACTTATGATAGCATTGGAATGAAGAATTTCAACTTTGGACCATATCGGTTCAGATTTGGATATAGCCCCCATATATATCTTTCCCCGATTTTGCTATAACTCGTTCAATTTTAACCCACTTAGCGCCGAGAATTTTTTTGCGAGAAAACTTAAAATTGTCTATGAAAATTATATTTTTGAGACCTTTTAAGCATTTTTTAATAAATAACTTTTCTCTCTAAAACGTATAGTTTTCCTGCAATCGGGCCTTCTTTTAAAAGTGCCAAAAACTTTGGAGGGTAATATTGGTGTAACCGTACATGCCAATCCCTTGGTTTTTGATTGAGAAAATACTCTTACTATATTCCTAAAAAATCCCTGACTTTATATGATTCTAATATTTATGATTAAATTTTTATCGCATATTTAAATTTTTCAACAAAAGTCGAAAATTACAAAAAAGTCGATTTTTTTGAGTAGCTTGGGTTTTAGGCCAATTGCGTGGAAATGCGTAGGTCAAATGAAGCGTTATAAGCGTGAAATGACAGATAACAGACAATACTATAACAAAATGCAAAAAACCCCACAAAAAATTTCGGATAAACCAGAGTTTTACGTCAATTTTTGCAACCATTTTTTGTGGCGTTTAAACGACCAGTGGCTTTATCTGGGTTAATTGAATAGCTTCCAAATATATATTATGCAGTATTTGCTTCGGCAACTTAGTTTTATCTATATTTTTTTACCAACTAAGAGGATCATAAATCCAAAGTTTCTCTAAAGAGAAACATTCAAAATGGGATATATTCAAATAATTGTGAATTTAGCACCAATGATTCGAGGTGTAACATAATTTTTTGAGCAAAACAACCATATAATGTCCTATCCATGTTGTGTTGTTGACGATATTAACCGTCAACGCAGATTGGCGCGTAAATCTCTCGAAGAATTCTTCTCTCGAGCACACCAAGCAGTGCCTTAATGGCTTGTGCCATGGATTCTTGAGCAATCAGATAAGGTATTGCTTGGAGTGTTCGAGAGAAAAATTCTTCGGAACTACACATTAGCACGGGTAGTATCTGTGTTTTGTAAAGTGATACTTTTGTTTGATGAGATGTGGCTTTATTTTTAAACTGCTTACTTAAGCCAAAATAGCATCTGTTGGTCAATACAATTCTTCTTCGTATTTCACAGCTGATGTTGTTTGTTATGTTTATGGCGGTACCGAAGTAGACGAAGTGTTTAACTACCTCAATATTATAGAAACCAACTTCCACAGTTGGTCCGAGTTCTATGGACGCATTGTGCGTCGACACCATCAACTTGGTCTTGTCGCCGTTTACCGCCAGACCCACTTTAGCAGATTTTACTTAAACTTTCTTAAAAGTTTCAGTTAATTTTCTTACAATGTCCCACAATGTTTATGTCAAATTTTGTCATTTCTTTTAACATCTCCATTTCGTATAACCTTTTCTAGCAGTATGCTGAATAAGTCGCACTAAACGCAGTCTCCTTGTCTGAAACCTCTTTTGGTACTGAACTATTTGGAGATGTTATTTCCTATATTAACTGAAGACCTAGTATCAGTTAAAGCCATCTTACAAAGCTGAATGAGTTTTGCGGGGATACCAAATTCAGACATGGGTTGTAATACCTGGTAGGTGTCGATATGCATCTTTAGTCGTTCGCATAATATCCTTGACAATATCTGGTAGGCACTAGGGAAAAAACTTATGCTCCTGTAGTTAGAGCATACAGTCTTATCTCCTTTTTTGTGGACGGGACAGAGGATGCTCAGGTTCCAAACGCAGGGTACGCGTTATTCATGCCAGATGGTGCTAACTAGCTGATGCATACTTTTTATCAGCGTGTCGCCTCTGGTTTTGAACAGCTCCCCTGGTGGGCCATCGGCACCTGCGACCATATTATTCTTCAGCCAGTTTATTGCCATCTTCTGGGATGGGATCTGTGGTATCTTCGCCGTCTTCGCTACTATCGGATACCAACAGTTTGGAAAAATGTTCTTTGCACATGCTGAGCACACTATCTGTATCAGTTACCAAATTATATTGCTGGTCTTTACAGGAGGATGTGCCTGTACCAAAGCCTTCAGTTTGATGTTTCACTCCATGGTAGAATTGCGGACTTCATTCTGGCTCCTGTACATCTCGATTTTTTCACACTCTCGCTTTTCCATTTCTCTCTTTTATCCTCTCTCCTTTTTTCACGATACATATCGCGCGCTACACGTTGCTACTGATTTTAGAGTAGCCCTACATATATGCCGCATTTTTCTCTTCGGTAGCAGTACGACACTCCTCTTTATACCATGGATTCCTCCTTAGAGGTCTCTGGTATCCAAGTATGGATTTTGCGGCTGTTTGCATGGAATGGGCAATACTTTGTCATTTTGCTGATATTTTATCGGGACGAGGAGTGCTTTGATTAAGCAATTGGGCCAGTTGAGTGGAATATGCTGTGACGTTTAACCGGGTACGTACCTTTGCTGAAACAGGGAGATGGTCCGAGTTTATTTTTGCTCCTCTAACATGCTCGATGAATGTCTTCCATCTATCACAACGTGCTCAATTTCATTTCTTGTTCTTTGATCTGGAGACAGTCAGGTGCCCTTTTGAATATCGAGATGCATAAATCTGGTGCTGCTAATTACCATGTTCTTTGCTGCTGCGAATTCAATCAGCCTCATTCCATTTTCAGATTTTTCATTGTGGAGACTGAATTTCCCGACTGTTGGATCAACGATATTCTCCTTTCCAATTTTAGCATTAAAAGCGCCTAGAATAATTTCAGTGTCATGGGCAGGACAATGGTCATATGTTTCTTCAAAGCGCTCATAGAATATATCTTTGGTCTGTTCGTCCTTGTCTTAAGTGGGACCTTGAGCGAAAATAAAGTTAATGTTAAAAAATTTTGCTTTTATCCGTGTTGTAGCAAGTCTTTTTTCATTCGTTCCTTCTTCCTGTTTTTCTTTCGTTCTGGAGATCAGATGTTTTAACCTCCGACCAATTAAAATCCGCAACCAAACACATGCTTTGTGTAATGACAGCTATAATAGGGAACGTCACGTTTATGTGTTGTTGTGCGTAAACTGCACTTTCTTTATAAAGACTGCGAACATTCCAGGTGCAGATTTGCAGATCATGGTTCTTAAAACGCTTTTATTTTGCTTTTTTAGTTTTTTTTTCACAGCGAGACGTTCAATGATATTCTCAATAATTAGTAATCATATTCATTCGCCACCTTGGTCTATGACAGGTTAAATTCAATAATCATCCGCCACATAGGACATAAATGCACGTACATATGTATGCTTACTGTCTTCACAACCTTAAATAAATTCTTAAAATTTTCAAAATAACATATTTCTATGTCTGCATTATGTATTCGGTTTATAGATATAAGCTCTAATCTAACATTGACGTTTCTCTGTCTCGCTATGTGTAAACTATTGAATTACCGCAGACTTTCAATATTTATACACACAACCCAAAATGTCTCAAGCGGTAGACATTTCTAATTTACAATGCACATTTACCATCCATATGCAGGTGTAGTAATCATCTTTTGCTGCACATAAAACTTTGAGGGAAAATGTTATTATGATGGCTAAAAATATCAATTTTCATCGATATGTTGATATTCTTAACCATCATATTTCGCCGTAACAGAAGAAGAAGAAGCAAAATAAAATGTTGAAGAAGATTACGTAGATTTTCCCCATTTTCAATTCAGACAAATCTCTCGTTCGATATAAATTTGTTAAACAATTGAACAAAGTTTACCAAGGTAACCCTCATTTACCTTTCTATGAATGTAGTAAGCATATATGTATGTAAGTAGTGGGTTTGTTTTTGTCTGTTCATACTGTGGTTGTTCTGTTCTGCACCTTTATTCGATTTTGTAGTTTTCCCCCGTTTGCGAATATCAAATATTCCCCTAGTTCCGTTAAATGTGCTCAGTGTGTAGGTTTATGTTTGTTTAAGTGTGTGCTTTATTCCGTTTGGAAATCCTTCACGATTTGTTTGGTTTATCCTTTAAAATCAAATGAGGATTTTCACTGTCTTTCGTTGCTGTCACCATAACATCGTAATCGAGTGCGGTAGTTTGGCGCACAGTCTGAAGAGACTGCATATCAGATGTTTCAACTTATTTTTTATACCCTCCACCATAGTATGGAGGGTATATTAAGATTGTTCTTCCGTTTGTAACGCATTGAAATAATCATTTGCGACTCCATAAAGTAGAATTTTATCCTGATCAAGAATATATAGATCAAGATAAAATTCTGAGCCGATCTAGCCATGTGGATTTCAGCTACATTGTTAACCGATTTTGCTGTAATTTGACATTTTAGATTCTTATAGCCTAGACAGACGGCAGTCTTAATTTGCATTAACAGCCTTAATTCAAATTAATTCGTGCATTATCCACATTCTTAATGCACAAAATCAAAGGAAATTTAAACTAAATTTAGCAATTTCAATATGGCAATGCTGTTGAAAATCAATTGTCTTTTGTCAAAGAAAATAAAAAAGGAAAACAAATCAGCAAGTTTCGCGTTTCTTTCAAATAAGTAGTGGTCTTTCGCGAATAGAATAGCAGCTAATCGTTTTTCGCGCCTTCTATCAAATCTATTTTTAAAATTTTTATTTTCACAAGCACTTCGTTACCCACCATACCTATTCTATCGAAAATAATATCTTCTTCAAATGTTTCATTACAATTTTGCGACATTTTTTAATATTAAAAAGACTCAAAAATATCGCGAATAAATTAAAATTATTTTTGCGTTATCGTGGTGAAAAAGCCAATGGTAGAAAGTATATTTGTTACGCATATTTTGGCGAACTTTTGTAATACTTTATGAAATTGTCTGCTGGGTACAAACAAACAACACAAACAGCTGTTTCATAAATGCAGAAACTATCGTCTGTCAGGGTAAAAAGTTAATTCAAATTAAGGAATTTTTAATGCAAATTAACTCTGCCGTCTGTCTAGGGTATTAGGGGTCACAACACTTTTCCACCAAAAATTGTGAACATAGGTCCATATCTGGGTATATCCTCCATATAACGGTACCTCCGAATTTTTGGTATTTTGAGAGTTTTAGCTATAGTTTTTAACCGAACTAGCTCTTTTTGCCATTTAAAATTCTTTGAGGTCACAAGAGTTTTTCAACAAAAATTGCCAACATATGTCCATGTTTAGGTATTGCCCCATATAACAGTACCTCCCGATTTTCGGTATTTTGAAGGGCTTTAGCTACATTTTTTGACTGAACTATCCCTAATTTGACAATTGAGGTATGAACCCCATATAACGTTAGTTTCCGATTTGCGGAATTCTGATGGTTGTAAAAAAATTTCACGATTTTCGGTATTTTGAGGGTTTTAGCTAAAAATTTAAACCGAACTAGCTGTAATTTAATATTTAAGGTTCTCTGGGTAACAATATAACAGTACCGCCCGATTTTCTGTATTTAATGTATTTCAGCTGCAATCTTTAACCGAATTAGCTGAAATTTGATATTTCAGATTCTTTGGGGTCACAACACTTTTCCACTAAAAATTGTCAACACAGGTCACGTTTGGGTATAGCCCCCAGATAACGGTACCTCCAGACTTTCGGTATTTTGAAGATTTTAGCTATAAATTTAGAATTACCTGTAATTTGACATTTGAGGTTATTAGGTGTTACAACAGTTTCGCACCAAAAACTATCAACATAGTATAGTCGCCATATAAATGTACCTCCATTTTGTAACAGAACTAGCTGTTATTTTTAAAATTTAAAATTCTATGGAGGAACAACACTTATTTAATAAAAATTGTCAACATCAGGGTTTAAAATGCGAACGCCATATTAGCAAAAGCACCGAATATTTGCAGCTTTGCCTGCTAAAATTGCTCCGAAATATGTTTAGCAACAATCAACAACGGTAACACGTAGCAACAAATTTCACAAAAATATTGCGAGCGATGCTGATGCTATTTGATATTGTTGCTATAATAAAAATCATCGCACACATGATCAACACATATCAGAAAAGAGAATAAGCAACAAAGTTTCAACGGTTACCATTAAAAATCACGATATAATTAATTCCACTTTTTCGTTCAAAGGACATGTGAATTTTTGGAGAAGCCGTTCAAAATATATTTTTTTATTTTTAAAAACTAATAATTAGTATTCTTTAGGTTCTACCATATGAAGGAGGCATTTTGACATTAAATGACACATTTTTATACCCTACACCACTATGTGGTAAGGGGTATTATGTGTTAGTGCATTTGTATGTAACATACAAAAGGAAGCGAGATAGACCCATAGTTCCTTCTAGGGATATACATAGAATCACTTTCTGAGTCGATTTATGCATGTCCGTCCGTCCGTCCGTTCGCAGCATACAGGTCGCATTTGTTGACCGATTTCGCTGAAAATTGGGGAATACCATTTTTTAGCCGTCGGAAGATCAAGTTCGAAGATGGGATATATCGGTCCACGTTTTGGTATAGCCCCCATATAACGGTACCCCCCAATGTACGGTATTTTGACGTTTTTAGCTACATTTTAAGACCGATGTAGCTATAATTTAACATTTAGGGTTCTTAAGTGTCAATAAACTTATATAACAAAAGTTGTGGACATAGGTCCCCGTTTTGGTATAGCCCCCATATAACGGTGCCCCCCGATTTAATGTGTTTTGATGTTTTTAGCTACATTTTCAGACCGATATAGCTATAATTTGACATTTAGGGTTCTTAAGTGTCAATAAACTTATATAACAAAAGTTGTGGACATAGGTCCACGTTTTGGTATAGCCCCCATATAACGGTACCCTCCGATTTGCGGTATTTTGACGTTTTTAGCTACATTTTCAGACCGATGTAGCTATAATTTGACATTTAGGGTTCTTAAATGTCAATAAACTTATAAAACAAAAGTTGTGGACATAGGTCCAAGTTTCGGTATCGCCCCCATATAACGGTACCACCCGATTTACGGTATTTTGACAGTTTTAGCTACATTTTCAGACCGATTTAGCTATATTTTGACACTTAGGGTTCTTAAGTTTCAATAAACTTATATAACCAAACTTGTGGGCATAGGTCCACGTTTTGGTATAGCCCCCATATAACGGTACCCCCGATTTGCGGTGTTTTGACGTTTGTAGCTACATTTTCAGACCGATGTAGCTATAATTTGACATTTAAAGTTCTTAAATGTCAATAAACTTATATGACAAAACTTGTGGACATAGGTCCACGTTTTGGTATAGCCCCCATATAACGGTTCATTTAAGTTCATATTTTCGTATAGCCCAGATACCTTCGAACTAGCTGTTAATGACATTTGAAGTTCCCACGTTATGTACCGATTTTCGATATTTTGAAGATTCTAGCTAAATTTTTTAACCGAATTAGGAGTTATTTGACATTAAAGGCTCCCATCAAAAACTGTCAACATAGGTCCATGTTTTATTATAACTTCTATATAACAGCACCTCCCAATTTCTACCCCACCAAAAACTGTCAACATACATAGTTAGATATAGGCACCATAAAAAAGGGCCTCCCGAATGAAGCATAAATGTACATAAACATTATCTGACATTTTAACGTACCCACGTAAAGTTGGGGACAGGAATGAAAAGTAATTATTCCATTTTAGTTCAGAATATTTTATGGTGGAGGGTATGAAAAGTTCGGCCCGGCCGAACTTAATGCTTTTTTACTTGTTTATTACTGCGTTGGCAATCCTTGTCACTAAAAACACCCTCTGTGGCTAATTCGCTGCGACGAATGGTCAGCCGAATGCTAAATATGTAGCGTGGTTGTCGATTATGCCTAACGAAAAAAAGATTAGGCGTAGAAAACGAAATAAGCAAAAATGTACAAAAATAAATATGCGTTCGATTGCTTATTTAGCCGTGTGTGTGAATATTGTGTAGCAGTTGAAGTGTACAGCTAATGCTAATGTATTTAGATGCTGGCTTTTAAACCTATGTTTATCTATTTCACCCATCACTGTGCGCCTTAACTAATTTTAAATGGAAGGTGCTTACACCTGGGAAGTTTTTGCAGATTCTGAAACTACAATGCTCATAGATGAGAAATATCAAGAAACAAAAAAATTGCCGGAGGGATATTCAAATAAATCGCGATTTAAATTCACATTTTTAGGGGTTCTTTAGGATTTCACGATTTTGCTTGGAAACCGCGGGTCGTATGTACATAGGCCTCAAGAAAATGTTGTAGCTGTGAAAATTCTCCACAGGATTGCCCTTTCTGATATTTTCGTAGGTTTTACCGTTTTTGAGATATAGAAGTTCAATATTCAAAAATATTGAAGTTCAAATTGGGACAATGCACTGACTGTATCGCCCCCTTATAAAACAATGTAATGAAGGGGCGCCTTAACTAAGTTTTAATGAAAACCGCTTACACAGGGGAAGTTTTTGTGAATTCTGAAACAGCAATGTTCATAGATGAGAAAAATCCAAAAACAAGAAAAAATCGCTGTACGGATTTTTAAATAAATCGCGGTCAAAATTCACATTTTTAGGTGTTTTTTAGGTTTTCACGATTTTACTTGGAAACCGCAAGTCCAATCGAAATGGAGCTAAGGAAAATTTTGTAGCTGTGAAAATTCTCTACAGGATTGACGCTTATGATATGTTCTCTGGCTGTACCATTTTTGAGATAAAGAAGCTCAGTTTCCTTTTTTAGGTTTTGTTTGTTAGGGTTTCGCGATTTTGCTTGAATATGGCAAGTCTTATCGGCATGGTACCTGAGAAAATCTTATAGCTGTAAAAAATTTTCTACAAGACTGGCTTATATAATTTTTCCTAGGTTGTACCATTTTTTTAGATATACAAGTTTAAGTTGGGAAATTTCAGTCATGACATTGTTTTATAAGGAGACGATACAGAATTGAATTGAATTTGTATTGTCCCAATTTCAACTTCTATATCTCAAAAGTTGTTAAACCTACGAAAATATCATTAAGGTCAATCTTGTAGAGAATTTTGACAGCTACAACATTTTCTTTATTCCCATTTTGATGGGACTTGCGGTTTCCAAGCAAAATCGCAAAAACCTAAACAACCCCTAAAAATGTCAACTTGAATCGCGATTTATTTAAAAAGCTCTCCGGCGATTTTTTTTGTTTTTTGATTTTTCTCATCTATGAACATTGTAGTTTCAGAATCCGCGAAAATTTCCCAGGTGTAAGCACCTTCCATTTAAATTTGATTCAAGAACACCGTGCATATAAAACGGTAGCACCGATTTCAAGTTTTTTTGATTTAATCTACATTTTCGAGCAAGATTGGATGTCATTTGGCATATATAGTTCCCAGTGGTTAACAACTTCTCTATCAAAAATTGTGAGCATTGGCCCACGTATAGCCCCCACATAACGGTACTGCCCGATTTTACCTGACCGAATAGTATTGGGTATTCGGTTTTCTCAGTGCTCAAAAAATATTTGCGACATTAAGTGTTGCCAGACGTCATTTGACTTTTTTTAGGAAAGTTTGACAGTTCTTAGCCTAAAAATAGTTTTTAAAAAAATGGAATTTACTTGTGAACATTTTAGTCCTATAATTTTGCACAAATTTTTACAAAAATTTTTGTATGTCGATAAAGGACCATCCTATAGCACAATAAAAAGCTGGTCGTTGTGCCAGAAAAAAAACCGTGCGGGAACGGATAATGCAAGATCGCCATGTTATATATATATAACATGTTATACCATGTTATATATATAGATATATAGCATGAGATAGAGGCATTCTTGGACATTTGTTCCACCAGCTATCATATGACGATTGGTGCAAAGAAATTGTGAATACATACGATCGTGGTGCTTCAAACTACATTTATAAGGTCGTCATAGACGAATCTTGAATCTATGCGTATGGGCCCGAAACACAACAATACTCGACTGGGTGGGTCTTCGTTGTTCATTAAAAAAACAATTCGAAGCAAATGGTCGCTTGTTTCTTCGGAAAAACTGACAATGTGGCGATTATACGGCTTGAGCAACATAGGACGGTTAATTCTGAGTGGTACACTACAATTTGTTAACCTTAAGCCTCCGGAGAAATTCGAAAAACGAACACGAGAAGACGAATCATTGTATACCATGACAATGTGAGCTCTCAAACATCGATTAAAAGCAGCGCCCTTTTGACCGGACAAAACGTGAAATTGATGCGTCATCCGCAACATTAAGAAAAAAGGCGTGGTCAACGATTTTCGTTGCCACAAGATGCTGCTGAAACCAGGTTCAAAAACCATGTTTTGGAGGTGTCTCATTCAAGTCACTGTAAACAACACAACACTTGATCGTATGTCAAACTGTCCTGAGTACGCTTAGGCTAAAAACGGTCAAACTTCCCAGAAAAAAAAATTAAATGAAGTCTGGCAACAGTGTGTGCTGCCTAGGCCACAAACTTTCCTAGTTCTCCTCGTAAAATTATGAACATTAATTATTTCATAAAAGTTTAGAATATTTCATGGTGGGTGGTATAAAAAGTTGGACCCGGCCTAATATATAAACCCATAGAATGGTATCTACCAATTTTCGGTATTTTGAAGGTTGTGACCTCAATAGCCCACCGAAATGACTAAAATTTGGTAAATAGTATTCGCCAAATTTGCAAGATATTTATACAGGTACAAAACATGCCTTGCAAAAATCAGAGAGTTTAGGTTCACATTTTGGTATAGCCCCCATATAAGCGTAGCCACCACTTAGGGTTTTTTTGTGAAGGTTTTAGTAACTTTTTTACCGAATTAGTCGTTAATTGGATCTTTGTGTTCGTAAAAGATAGAATACTTACTCGCAAACAAACTGTCCATATATACATATAAATCCAGGTTTAAGTCTAGCCCAATCGAGGGTCTTCTTTGTGTCAAATGTTCGAACCGAGATTGCTGTAATTCAATATTGTGTGTTGCCAGGAGTTCAAAAGCTCAATTCGGAAAATGTTAAATTTTGATCCATGTTTTGGAAAGAACTACGATGGCGCCACATATGTGGTTATTGTTCTTATTCACTTCAATATAGTTCGTGGTCTGAAAGCTGTAAAAACCGGCTATGGTACCATGTGATGTGGATGGAGCCAGCGGTAGCTCTCGAACGGATGAACCGTTTCGATCCAAAGTATGGTAATCGTAATATTTTGCCCGAAGTTAAATCAAGTTCTAAGATGGGTCTTATCGGTCCACTCCTTTGGGTGCCTCCCCCACAAAAGTTCAAAACGTTTCCCTAATATGGTGCGCACGATAAGTCTCAAAGGCAGTAACAGATTTGGTCCATACTTTGGACATCGTAATATTTTTACGAGACATAGATCCGGTTAGAATATAGACTATATATGTCAACTACTTCGGATACCACCCACACCAAATTTCGGAAAAGTGCGGAATAGTACCTCGTTTTGTTTTTTCTTTTTTTGCAACTGGTTGCACTCTAGTCCACTATTATGGCCTTACGGCCAGTATGTGTACGACTGGTGCGCACGACAACTACCGAACCAAATACAGCGTTGGCCGAAACTTTACATATTGTAATATTTTTGCTAATATTAGATGAAATTCGAAGATAGTGCTTATAGGTCCACTCCTTCCTCTCCCACAAAAGTTCGAAAATATTCGCTAAAATGGTAAGCGCAATATCTCATAAACGGAGCAACCGACTTGGTCAAACTTTTGATCTCGAAATTTTGTCCTCGATTTTGTCCAAACGTAGTTTATATTCAAAAGTGGGCGCCATTGGTCCATTCCTTAGGGTACACCCCACACAAATGTTCAACATTTTTGTTAAAGTATTCGAGTATCCTTTGGAAATTTTTAACAAACGTACTCCTAGTGTCGCTGTTTACAGCGATAACATGTTTTCCGTGGGCAAGTCCATGTTTCCTGATGTAATGGTCCAAAGGTGACTAACTGAAATAGCTGATGGGCGCGATATCTATGGAGACGAATGACTCCCAAAATAAGACCCACTTCCAAAATGGACTATGTCGGTCCATTCCTTTAGGTATCTCCCCCGAAAAACTGTTGAGCAAACCCAAAACCCTATTATTTGTCGGTAGGTTCATATGCCCAAAATACTGAAAACCCCCTTAATATATAACACGGTGTTCTTGAAGAAACTTTAAATGGAAGGTGCTTCCACCTGGGAAGTTTTTGCGTATTCGGAAACTACAATGTTCCTAGATGAAAAAAACCAAAACCAAAAAAAAAAAATCGCAGGAGCGCTTTTTAAATAAATCGCGATTCAAGTTGACATTTTTCGAAATGGGACGAAACAAATGTTGAAGTTATGAAAATTGGCCTTTATGATAATTTAGTAGGATTTACGTTTATTGAGATATAGACATTCAAATTGGGACAATACATTGACTGTATCGCTGCCTTATAAAACAATGTCATACATGGTGCGCTTTTTTGAGGATTTTGAAACAGCAATGTTCGTAGGTGAGAAAAATCCAAAAACAAGAAAAAATCGCTGGAGGGATTTTTAAAAAATCGCGGTCAAAATTCACATTTTTAAGTTTATTTTAGGTTTTCGCAATTTTGCTTGGAAACCGCAAGTCCTATCGAAATGGGGCGAAAGAAAATGTTGTAGCTGTAAAATTTCTCTAGAGGATTGACCGTTATGATTTGTTCCTAAGTTATACAATTTTTTGAGATATATAGATGTTCAAGTCACATTTTTAGCTTTTTTGTTAGGTAAGGTAAACGGTAAGTCTTATCGAAATGGAACTAGAAAGATTCTTTTAGCTGTGAAAATTCTCTACAAGATTGGCTTTCCTATTTTTTTCCTAGGTTGTACCATTTTCGAGATATGTAAGTTTATGTTGGGAAATTGCAGTCATGACATTGTTTTATAAGGAAGCGATGCATTGTCCCAATTTGAACTTCTATATCTACGGTAAATTATAGTATAGGTCTGTCTTGTAGAAAATTTTCATAGTTGCAACATTTTCTTTTGCCACATTTCGATAGGACTTGAGGTTTCCAAGCAAAATCGTGAAAACCTAAAAACCCCTAAAAATGCCGACCAGAATCGCTTTATTTAAAAAGCGCTCCAGAGTTTTTTTTTTGATTTTTCTCATCCATGAACATTGTAGTTTCAGAATCCGCAAAAACTTCCCAGATGTAAGCACTTTCCATTTAAAGTTGCATCAAGAGCACCGTGATAAGTGTTTTGTGAAGAATTGTTTCATTTCACACAGGCTGAGGGTATAACTCTGTCGACAAAGCCGACTGATATTTATAGCGGTACCACCCGATTTCAGGTATTTTTATGTTTTTGTCTACATATTCGGCGTAAATTGGCTGTAATTTGGTTATGTGGTTCGGTTGAAGGTGGAAAGGGCATGTTGAGAGGAGGAAGTTCGGAGGAAGTTGTTCGGAGGTTCGGTGAATGTTGTTTGAAAGTTCGGAGGAAATAGCCCCTATATAGCGGAACCTTCCGATTTCAAGTATTTTGAAGATTTTATCTTCATTTTTAGATCAGATAGACTGTAAATTGGCATTTGGAGTTCTTAATGGTACAGAAACTTCCCCAACAAAAATTGTGAACATAGGTCCAGGTTTTGGTATAGCCCCCCATATAACGGTACAATCGATTTCAGGCCATTTAAAGTTTGTTATCTCTCAAATTAAACGCTTGCATTTAAATTAAAAATCGTAACAAAATTAAACGGCAAACGTTTTATTTGAGAGATTCCATCATGAAGAAGAAAATACTTATTGAGGCTAAGCGAAAAATTATTTTCTACTTTTAAGTGCATTTATAAATAAAGCACTGTATTTCAATTTTTTTTAATTATTTTTTATTTATGTTATGAACAAAAAAATTGTAGTCGGACACACGCGCTCTGTGCCACCGTACTCATTACATAGTTAGTAGTGAAGTAAGTAGTTTTAACTTGTTACATTACTTTGTAATGGGCTACATAATGGCTAAGGGATCCGAAGTGTTGCTTAGTTGCCTATATGTGGCTTTCAGACTCAATAGAATGAGATATCCACCAGATAAAGTTCAGATAAAGTTTTTAATGTGGAACAGGTTCTTTTAATATGTCTGTCTTTCTGCTTTAGAATATTATCGGTTTCCATTTACTGTTCCATCTACAGTGTATTTGCCTAATGTCTTATAGTTTTTCAATCGTATTCCGTTTGGGTTACTTTGTATGCCCTGTTGTTGTCGTCTGGTTATACTCTTATGTCTTGTTGTCGCTTCTGTTATAGATTATTCATTGGGCTTTGTCCTTTGGTCCCGGTAACGATAACGGTAACAGCGGGCAAACGCAAACACACACACATCCACACTAGTCGTTTGTGTGTGTTTTTGTTTTGCTAAATGCCCCCATAAATCTTGACTTGTTCGTGTTGTGTATTTGAATATTGAATGGTGATGGCAACAGCGTTCGTTGTGTATTGAACAAAACTTTCCTTTTGTTTTAAACATTTCAAGAACCAAGACGAAATTGTCAGTGGATAATAAATGACTTGGAAATTCAAAGCAATTGTTCAAAGAACGTTTATTCAGTGTTGTGATTCATGTGGTTGTCGATTAGCAGAACTTTAGAATACACTGATGTCGTCTGGGCTAGGCCAGTTACTATTTAAAAGTTGACAATGAAAAGTTTGCAAAACAATTTTTTATGTCTAGCTCTTTGGTATTGAATGGGAAGTATTTAAAAACAAAGATTTTCATTTTTTGTTTACTTTCTTTCCTTAATCTATTGTAAAAGTTTTGAAATATTAGCGAGACTATTTTCTTTGGTATTTAATAAATCTGACCAAATAAACTTTACTTTATGGAAGGCTTTCGAAAAATAAATAAGGCTGATAGGTTTCGTGGCAGCAAAAGCATGGTAGTCATTAGCACCTGATATATACATTAACATAAAACAATTAAAAAACATTAACTTCGGCCGGGCCGAACTTGTTATACCCTCCACCGTGAAATATTCTAAACTTTTATGAAATAATTAATTTCCACAATTTTATCTGAACATTTTTTTTTGAGCACTGGGAACCCTAATTTAGCTAATTTGGTCAGTTAAAATCGGGCGGTACTGTTATATGGGGGTTTTACAACAACGTGTACCAATGTTCACAATTTTTTATTGAGAATCTTGCGGGAAAATTTAGATAAAAACTAAAAAAACCCTAAACCGATACACCGTTTTATAGGTCATACCAAAACTGTGACCTATATTTTTGGAGATGTTTTGTGACAACTGGGAAAATCAAAGGTCAAATTACAGGTAGTTCAGTCAACAAATGTAGCTAAAACACTGCTATTACCTAAAATTTGGAGCTAGTGTTGTATGGGTGCTATAAAGAAACATGGACCTAAGTGACCATTTTTAGTGGAGAAGTTTCGTGTCTGCAGGGAACCTCAAATGTAAACTTCATTCAGAAAATTTAGCCAAAACCCAAAAAAATCGCAAATTGGTATGTACCGTTATATGGGGTCTATAACAAAACATGGACCTACCTTGACAATTTTTGGTGGAGAAATGTCGTGACTGCAGAGAACCTCTATTGTAAAATTACGGGCAGTTCAGTCAAAAAATGTAGCTAAAAGTCTCAAAATACCGAAAATCGGGAGGTATCTTTATGTTTGTGCTATACCTAAACATGACAATTTTTGCTGAATATGTTACGTGACTGCAGGGAACCTCTATTGCCAAATCACGGACAGTTCAGTCAAAAAATTTAACTATAACACAAAATCAAAAAATTTAGCTTAAAGGCTCAATACATCAAAAATCGGGAAATACCGTTTGCTGAATAAGTTTCGTGACTGCACGGAATATCAAATGTCAAGTTACGGGTAGTTCAGTAAAAAAATACCGAAATTCGGGAGGTACCGTTATATGTAGGCTATTCCAAAACATGGACCTATGTAAACAATTTTTAGTGGAGATCTTTCGTGACTACAGGGAATCTCAATTGTCAAGTTACGGGTAGATCAGTCAAAAAATGTGGCTAAACCCTCAAAATACTGAAAATTGGGAGGTACTTTTATATGGGGGCTATACCAATACAAGGACCTATATATACGATTTTTGTTGTGTTCAAGTTTTGAAGTGTTATGTCCCCAAAAACATCAATTGTTGAAATACAGCCAGTTCAGTAAAAATTTTAGATAAAATCCTCAAAATCCCGATGTACCGTTATATGGTGTTCTACCTAAACATGGACATAGGCAGACAGTTTTTGGTGGAAAAGGGAGATATACCAAAACGTGGGCCGATATAATCCATCTTTGAAATTAAATTAAGTTTGAGCAAAATATTACGAAGTGCAAAATGTGTGCCGGTTGGGGTGATCCTTTCGAGAGTTATTGTGCGAACCTGCCAGCCACACAGACGGATAGGCAGACGGACAGGACTAAATCGAATTCAAATTGTCTGAAAACGAATTTTGTCAAAACATATTTGGAGTCTAAAACCATTATCTCGACTGTGCACATTTTTGGTCGTATCAAAGTAGATATACTCTCGTTAGCCTAAAGGTTGAGGGTATAATGAGGACCATTTTGGGGTAGTCGAGAGTGTCTAACCGATATGAGGAATAAATATCGACTTAGATAACGGCATAGTTGCGGCAACAGTTCATCATGAATGTCATCCTCGTTGCAATAATATATGAGGGCATGTTAGGAAACTGATGACACCACACATTAAGTGTAAACTACAGACCAATGCTACAGCGGCGGGTTCTTCGATACGGGATTAACCCGGAACCACACAACATCCGTGTTCCGTGTGTTTGTCCTTGGCGGGAAGAAGGAAAACCTAGATCTGATATGGGTGTGCTCGGTTTATCAGATCCGCATCCACCACACTCAAACTTTGAGAGATACAGTAGGTGCTCTTCCAATTCCTGGAAATGCAATTTTATTGCAATGGACTCCAAGGTAAGATCGACGAAAAAGTGGATTTTATGAGTCGAAAGGATATCATGGTCGCGGCGGTAAAGAAAAAAAGCTCAATAACAAATGCAGCTCACAGCGTTGCGATGGTTACAACGTACTAATGAAGGATCGCGTCAAAAGTGGAGATGGACGATTAGATATTCTATTGCTCCAGTCTGTTCAGTACGGACATATCTAGCTTGAGCCTGGCTCTAATGACCCTTTCATGGAATGTGTGAGGGTATTAATCAGGTGTGAACTGCCAAGGTAGAATTTCTTAACGTATACATCCCGCCGAAAATAGCTGACCTCCAGGTTATACACCCAATATTAGTCCATTTTTAAAGGTCATAACCATCTGGTCTTGTGGGACTTTTATGCTCAACATGAGTTGTGACAATCGGTACTCGCATTCCACATGGTGAATGAATTAGCGGAAAGTGCCACAGTTCTCCAGACTTAACCATCCTGTCACCTGTTGTAACAAATGACGTCACCTGTAAACCCGTCGTTTCTCTTGGGTCAAACCCTCTCCCCATAATTGGTTCCATTAACAGATAGCTCGATTTCATCACCACTAAGCGTCGCACTTTCATCAATTTTAGGAAAATTAATTGGCCTAGTTTCACAGAGTTCACTAATCACCGCTTCAAAGATCTGCCCAACCCTATGATGTTTGCTTAGCAGGAAGGACGGTCCCAGACTTCATCACTGCTGCAGCCGATCGCCATATAACCGAAGTGATAGCAAATTTTCCCGCAGAAGCGACGGGATTAGCAAATAAGCGTCATAAGCTTCGTCGTACCAACCCCAGTGACCCCAGAGTCAGGGAGCTGATGCTGGAAGTTAAATAAGCATTGCACCATTGCACGATGGGGCCAACGACAGGTTTTCGAGGCAACAAATCACTGGGGCAAGCTAGACCTTCCAAATTTTGTACAGATGTTTATAATGGGCTTAGAAACTAATATGCCAAATTTGGTTCATATCGGTTCATATATACATATAGCTGCCGTATATATGTTCGCCCGATTTCAAGCAATTGATGGACCAAACACGCAAATTCTGCCCAATTTTTGTGCGATTTGGAAAATACCACGGAATTAGGACTACAAATAAGTTTGCCAAGTTATATTGAAATCGGTTCAGATTTTGATATTGCCTCCTATATATATTTTCGCCCGATTTTAGGTATTTGGTGCACCAATCCCGCTATGTATGTCCAATCTTGATGAAATTTGAAATGTGTGACGGATTTTGGTCTAGAAACATTTTTGGCAAATCATATTGAAATTGGTTCAGAATTGGATATAGCTCCCATATATATGTTCGCCCGATTTCAGGAAAATGATTGACCAAGCATGCAAATACCATCAAATTACAATAAAAATTGGAAAATGTTACGGAATTCGGACTACAAATAAGTTTGTCAAGTTATATTGAAATCGGTTCAGATATAGAAATAGTTCCCCTATATACATATGTTCAAATTTCATGGTTTTGTCTGTGGTTTGTTATAAGTTAATAAAAAAGGTTCCAAATTTAGTAAAAATCGGCTAAGATTCCGCCAAAAAAGCCAAAGTTTGCGATATTTTTGACATTATATATTATTATTATTATATACGTCTATTAAATTTTTCCGAAATCCAATTGGTAACATTAATGGGTTTCCGATTATTCGCCAACCCAAACATAAAAATGTCCATATTTTTAAGTATTACGACATCTGAAATCTGATTTTTATGAAAAGGCGCAGATAGGCGCAGCTAATTTTTCACAAAATGATAGTATACATTAATACCTTTCACCACATATATATAATATCCTAGATCTGCCTAGATCTCAAAAGTTATACTCCAGAGAACACATAGATAACAAAGCAAAATACTCCAAAAAAGACATAACATCTTAACTCAAAAATACATTTACCACACATAACATTTTTATTATTTGTTAACACTATCTTATTTTACATACCCATTGAAGAGCTTTCCATGTTTAAAAAATATAAAAATGTTGAAATGTTCTTTTTGGCGCCTAAAATGCTTTCACTACTTATTTATAATGAATGTCGGAAAATGATGCATAAGAAAATATGTCACCATTGCCAGATCAGTATGTCGCTATGTGATGTTACCAGATTGATTTATTTTTTTATTTTTAGTGATTCAGAGTGTTGGCAATCGAAATCCGTTATTATTTTTTTCAAATTGTTCACTTCAAAAATTGACTTTTTGCCTCGAAAACCTGCTATTGGCCCCATCGTGCATTGAAGCCATAATACATAAATTGTAGGCAACGTCTAAGTTATTCGCGAACCCTGGAAAGGAGGAAGATAGCACCTCTGTCACGTTTGGTGACGTTACGCTGACTGATCCGAAGAGGTGCGCAAGTTATTTTAATAGCCAGTTGAGACACACGGATTGACAAGGTGAAGAGAAGAGAGTAGTACATCACATTAGATATCTTCCTGCAGAGGAGGAAACACAAGAATTCACAATGGAGAATGTTGCGATTGTCATCAAAACACAAAACAAATTATCGAAAGCGTTGGGCCCTGATGGAAGGTCCATGCTCATACTGAACAGCTCGGAGTCGAGTATCCTAACAAAGTTCTGAACTTGTCGCTAGCCACCCACATCGTTCCCAAAGTCTCGAAAATAGGCAGGAAGGTGCCGCTACTTAGCCAGGCAAGGATGCCAAAAAAGGTGAGTCGTACAGACCAATCTCGCTTTTGTCGCCCGTAGCAACGAAGATTTAGGCTTTACTCCTCCCTAGCATCAGATATAGCTATCCAGTGGCCGATCATCAGCAAAGGTTCCGTAAGCAGCACAGCACGACAACAGCATGCTCCACACATATTAGTCGAGGACTCAACCAGAGCAAGTCGTGCGATAGAACGGCGCTCGGCTTGTCAAAAGTCTTTGATACTATCAAGCACATCACGCTGTTTGAGGACATTGAGCAGACAACATTCCAGTCAAGTTTGAAACGCTGTATAAACAATTATATGTTTGTATAGACGCCAGTTGTACATAGAATTCAGGAACCTCTACCTTCCTGTATTTCACCACCCTCAACGGGGCATTGAGAACGTCAGTTACCTTCCCCGATGTCATTTGGGAAAGCCAGAACTCCTATTTTGACCCCTCTTACCACCTTTTTCATGCGAGGAATATGCAAATATCCGACACAATATCTACGGCCAATCTTTTCACCACATGGCACAGTGCATCCACTTGTATGGAGAAAGTGGCCAAAAATATATAGAGTCTAAAAATCAACCCAATGCGCCGGTAATAGCTTCGTGCTGCTGCGAAGTGTGTTTTAAGAAACCACGAGCGTAACATTCTCCCCCCCCTTTCCCCTCTGGAGGGGGTATACGGTAAGAATTGTTTTATGCTGTTAATACAAAATGACATGAACAAAGGTCCCGATTATCTTATGATGCAAAAATAGGCTTGGGGAAACAAAACAATCTCCAAAACAACATAAATACCAACCAATTTAGCGGATAAAAAAAATCAAAATTTTTGTGTGAAAATTGGTAAAATATTTAATATAGATCTTTTAGCGTCTTCCTGGAAGGCATGTACCGCCAACGTAAGACAAATTTGGAAGAAGATTTCTTCATCTTGCCATTGATACCAATTATGAAAATTTTCATATGTTTGCATTTTTTAACATTAAGTTCAAGAAGATTATCGTTACACTACTGATAAAAATTGTTAAGGTCGGACTGTAATAGCCGTTGATTCGATTCAACATTATATGAATAAAATATTTTTACATCATCCGCATACATAAGGACATTGGAATGATGTACTACATTAGGTAAATCATTTATGAATAAAGTACTGTTCCAAGATGACTACCTTGTGGAACCCCAGAGCTTACGTCGATCTTTGTAGAGATTGCATTACCAAATTTGACCATTTGTGATCTGCCAATTAAGTATGATTTTATCCATTCTAATAAAGAAGTACTGAAACCCATGTTGTATAACTTTAGCAATAATAAATTATGGTTCACCTTATCGAATGCCATACTGAAATCGGTGTAGACACAGTCAGTTTGATAGTTTCTTCTAAATCCATCATTAACAACCGTAGTAAGCTTTAAAAGATTAGTAACCCAGCGAAAAGTTTGCCTCCAAAGAGGCAGTTAAATGATATGTACAAGTGATTTGGAAGTGCATCAAATTATGCATTTTCACTCATGATTTTTACAAGGGAGTGACCCCGGAAAGAGGCACTCCATTGCACCGCATTTTAACTGACCCTTTGGCATTGCATTTTAACTGAACCTTTGGCACTGCATTTTAACTGACCCTTTGGCATTGCATTTTAACTGACCCTTTGGGGTAGAATAGGAAGCAGTCCAGAGCACGTGTTTTGAATAACAAAATAAAATGCATTTATTATTTGTGCAAAACAAAAATATTAATAACTTTATTAAATTAACATTATGAAAATTCTCTATTGAATTCAATAGCAAACATGTGTGTTCCTTCGCTCTTTATTTAATCCAAGCTTAAGTGCTTTTCCTTCTTCTGCTAAATGGGTTTGATATTGTCTTCCCATCACCAGTTAAGATTTCGACATGTACTCCAACAGCACCCCATTGGGAAATTTTCTTCTCGTGAGTTACCGGAAAAATGTTCACAAATTAAATATTATTTAGTTTGTATTAACAAATGTTTGGAAATGTTAACGCGATTATCTCTTTTATTCCGCTGCCTGTAGAGATGTATAAACTGATTTATGTACATGTAGGGATCTCTAACAACTGCTAATAAAATGTAGTGAACGGAGTGCCTTTTTCACGACTCCGTTTGCACTGCATCCGGATGCTGTTAAATTGTGAGGAATGGAGTGCCTTTTTCACGACTCCGTTTGAACTGCATAAAAACATGCCGTGAAAGAACTAGTCTACATTGCACTACTTCCAATTTATTTTGCTGAGAAGTGTTGAGCGACGTTTTCTAAATCTATGCTGACATTTAGATAAAATAGACGATACTTGGAATGATATTGAATCTGTAACCAGTTTCTCAAAGAACTTTGGAATAGCATTAAGCTTCGCAATTCCCCTGTAATTAGAGACATCGATTCTATTGCCTGATTTGAATAATGGTATAATATATGATTCTTTCCATACTGCGGGAAAGTGACCTTTGTTGAACAGAATGCAGAGAGGTAGTGCAAGATTCTCGGCACAATGCTTCAATATACATGCTGAGATTCCGTAAGGGGTAGTTTACACTATATGTAAATGTCATATGACATGAAATTTTCAATCATTATATAGTCGCTAATATGTGCTATATTGGGGATTTTCCTTACGCCATTTACTTTGCGCGTCCACACCAGCAAAAATGTAATAAAATTACATCTCCACATTGCCTGCGTGGGTAGATATGGAATATTTTTATTTCGTGTCATATGACATTGATAGATGTTTTTAATACTTTTTAAGTTGCTTAAAACAGTCGGAACATCAAAACTTTGAACATTAATGCACGATGTTCCTGAAATAAAGTAGGGGTATTGGAAGGTGCCATCATACGTAAAAAGGTGCAAATGTGTTTGAGATTCCTATGTCATCATCAGCAATAATTTCTCCAAATTTTAATAATTTTGGAAATCTATTTTATCGACGCTTTATGTTTATAAAACAGTAGAAAGAACTCGGATTTGTCAGCATTTCACGTTTCATTACAGTTATGTAGTTGTTGTACTGTTGTTTATTCAAAATCATATGTTGATCTACTAACGGAATAATTTTTAAAATCCAAATGTGAGCCACTTTTCTTGAATTTTTTTATAGAGTTTATTCTTTTTATTCTTTAGTTTTGATAGTAGGGGAGTATTCCATGGTGGACCAACATTTTTAAAATCTGCCGTTTTTGTGACTGTTTTTGATATGGAAGATTTTAGAATACGATAAAACATTTCTAACATTTCATCTAAAGTATTTAGTGAGTTAAGAATAGTCCAATCAATAGAGCCCAGAAGTGAGTTTAAATTAGCATAGTTTGTTCCAATATACACTAAGACCTCGCTTTGCGTCGTAGATACGTTCCAAAAAAACACGAATTAGGATTTTCTATGGAAAGCCATGTAAAGTTCGGAGATAGGTTCCAGAGTTAAAAACACTATTTTTTCGTATGCACACAATTTTAGGGGGATAAATTACTTGAACAAATAGAAACTCGAAATGCAAAATTACAGCTATTTTGGTCTAATTCGGAGAGAAAATGTAGGTGAAATCTGGCGGTACCGTTATATGAGGGCTATAACAAAACGTTTACCTATTTTCTTCATTTTTGGTGGAGAAGTTTCTAGATCACTGGGAACAGTACCACTACCAATTCGGTCTGAAAATATAGTTAAAAGGTCAAAGTACCTGGAATCGGGCGGTGTAGGTGAAATCTGGCGGTACCGTTACATGAGGGCTATACTGAAACGTGTACCGATGCAGCCCATCTTCGAACTTGATCTAAGCACAGACCAAATACACACGTTACAAAATGTCAGCCCTCTATCTCAAATAATTCGGAAGATAGCGTGATTACAACAAAGGAACGGGCGGAAAGACGGCCATGGCTTAATCAGCTTAAAGGGTCGCAAATGCGTTTCAAACGGAAAAACAAGCTTTATATACCCTTCATACTATGGAGGAGGATATACAAAATTAGACACTCAAACATAAAACAACGCAACATCGAAAATCGAAGACGCATATTGAAAATAGGTATTAACGACGCAAAGCGAGGTCTTGGTGTATAGATTTTGTGTGGACAAGTTTTGTTGGTATATGAATATAGGATTGATAATGGCATTTGAATATTAAAAGAAGGATGTGTCGCAAGGAGAAAGTAAGATATCATTAGGATGACTAACAAATAAAAGGTCGAGAATCCTCCCAAATGAATTGTATATGTTAATAATTTGTGATAGGCCTACACTCATTATTTGACTAAGACACTGTTTTGTATTTTCATTCAATTCAGTAGGTAAATATTCTTTTTTATCGTAGTTTTGAATCCACTTAATATTGGGCAGATTGAAATCTCCAAGAGTGATTAAAATGTCATGAATGAAACGTGTTTTATATAGGTGCCAACGCTTGAACATGGAGGGATATATGAACATGTTATGAAAATCGTTAAATGCTTAAGACGAGTCTTACAGCGAATATTTCAACATCAACCAGTGTTGGAAAAGAGATTTCTGTAACAGGATAATGGGAAGATACGGCGATAAGGACTCCACCGCCTCTACTTTTTAAACTATCAAAACGGTCTCGCCTAAATATCTGAAATTTTGGGCAAAGGACTTCAGTATTTATATACATTGCTTGAAAGCCAAGTTTTAGCAAAAACAAGAACGTTGTGATTAAAATCGTAACTGTTAATGAAAAGAGATGATAATTTAGTATTTAAACCTCTAACATTTTGATAAACTATATTAAATGAAATATATTTATCTTGCATGTTACAATAGTAATAGACAATTTTTTTAAGTCATGATAGAGAAATGGAGGTAAATTACAATGATGCACGGAGTCTTGAAGTTTTTTGTGCCCCTTTTGGCAGAAGTAATATAATACTTCGAAATATTGGTCGTTTTTGTATTGGTCGGTTCCGTAAAAGTCGCAGGAGGCTATTATAAATGTTTTTGATATTTTTTTAATACAAATTTTATTTGTTTAAAAGCAATCCGTCTCTCCATCATAAGATAAGGAAAATAACATCTAACGTTTACAGTACTGACGCTACATCTC